>NC_081521.1:409906-547406 GCF_030273125.1 Centropristis striata | reverse complement strand
TAAATGATTGCATAAATATTCATCCCCTTTAGATCAGGGATGATCAACAGGAGGTAAGTAATAAAAGTCTACACACACACTTTTACAGTAAATAAGTGAAAAATAATCAGATAAATAAATGTAGAGAGCTGTATGAAGGCTGAACATTCCCTTTATATTTATATTATATAAAGGGAATGTATGGCATTGTGTGTTAGTGGATAAATGACCAAATAAGAAGAAGGCGGGTCCCTCAGATTGTGAGGACGTCCAGCTCCACCAGATTGTAACCAGCTCCATCCTGCTTCATGTCTAATGATGGTTGAACTCTGGAGGATCCAGTGACTTTCATCTTGTTGGTCTCATGTCCTGACTTCTACTGTTGATGATCTTTTCTCTGAGTTACTAGGACTGTTAGTCTCTGGTCTTCATGGTGTATCAGGACTAGTGATGAACCAGAGACTGGACCTCCACACACACATGTTTGATACTGAAACCACTACATGCTGATCTACATTCACTAACTGAGACTCTGCTGCATCAACCAGCTCAACATCAGTTACTTTAACCCTCTGGAGTCCATCTATTTATGGAAAACACACGTTTTATGTACAGTAATAACTTTATTTATATCTGATATGTAGACAAGCTGAGAAAGCCAGTTAAAGTTCAATCATAGGAGCTTTCACAGTGTCACATTTATGTTTCTAGAACATTTTTAAAATGGGAATTTTATTTCTACAATGTTCAATCACATCAGTTACTTTAAAGGGGATGAATATTCATGCAATCACTTATTTTACATTATAGATTTTTAATTAATTGATACTATTTTGTAAAAATCTGTTTTCACTTTGATATTAAAGAGTTTTTTTTTGCAAATTCTTTTTAAAAAGACCAAATTATATCGACCATGATTTCATGTGTAAAAGCAACAAAAGGGTGAAAAGAGGAAGAATACTTTTACAGACATTGTTTATTCTTTTACTCTCAGTAAGGTTTGAATGCAGCACTTATACTTGTAGTGTAGTATTTTCACAGTGTACTATGAGTACTTTTACTGCAGTAAAGGCTCTGAATACGTGCTGTTTTCCTCCCAGGTGTGTTCCTCTAGTTCAGTAGTTCTCAACCTTTTTGAGTCGTGACCCCCAATTTAACATGCATGTTGTCCACGACCCCCACTCACTGAACACAATCTCACACACACAGTTCAGATCACCCAAAAAAGAAACAAAATGAACAAAAAAGACACAAATTGACCAGAAAAGACACAAAATGACCAAAAAAGACACAAAATGACCCAATAAAGAAAGAAAATTACAAAAAAACCACAAAATGACTGAAAAAAGGCACAAAATTACCAAAAAGGGCACAAATTGACCAGAAAAGACACAAAATGACCAAAAAAGACACAAAATGACCCAATAAAGAAACAAAATTACAAAAAACCCACAAAATGACTAAAAAAAGACACAAAATTACCAAAAAGGGCACAAATTGACCACAAAATGATCAAAAAAGACACAAAATTACCAAAAAAAGACACAAATTGACCACAAAATGATGGAAAAAAGACACAAAAAAGACACAAAATGACCAAATGACACACAAAATGACAAAAAAAAAAGACATTAAGTGACCAAAGAGCTGACAGAGCTGACTTCCAAAATGATTTGGCGCCCCCCAGAAATCATCTTGCGACCCCAAAGGTTGAGAACAGCTGCTCTATTTGACCTGGTAAACAGCTGTTTCCTCCTCACTGAACTGTCAGCAGACAACAAACAGTCACACACAACAGAAAGGTTCACATTTGTTTAGGTGATGCTGATCATTTGCCTGTTATTTCCTTAACATGCAAATGATTTCTGCCTCTGCTGCTGAATAATCCTGAGCTGTTGTTCATCTGTTCCAGCAGCAGCAGTCTGAAGGGTTTCTCTCTCATGAAGACAGAAGTCTGAAGGGTTTCTCTCTCATGAAGACAGAGAGAAACAAGATGCTGCTTCTTCTTCTGCTCCTCACCGCTGCACCAGGCAAGTCTTTCTCTTCTTATATATATATATATTATTGTGGCTGCAGAGCTCTCATCACATTATTGATGTACAGATCTTTATTAACAATGAGAGAAATACAGGCATTCAGGGTAGAAACAAGACATATACTGCTAAAAAAGGTGTGTCTAAAATAAGATAAAAACTCTAAATCTGAGGGAAATGATCTTGCTGCATGGACAGATAATTTACCTTGACAAGATTTATTAAATTAAGATTATTAAATCTAGAAATAAGCATGTTGAACACTTAAAATAATAAATTAACTCTTAAAACCAGATAAATTAAACCCGAGCAGAGTGACCTGATGATTATTTGGTTCTTACCAAGATAAAAAAAACTTTTTGTGTCTTTTTTGAGGGGTTTTATTTAGTCTTTTTATGTATTTTTTTGTGATTTTACATTTTTTATTTCTTTTTTGTGACTTTTTTGTGTCTTTTTTTGGTTATTTTGTGACTTTTTACATCTTCTTTTGGTCACAAAATGACCAAGACAAAAATGTACAAAAGAGATGAATGAAAGCTGCCAGCAGTGATGATTTGGTTCTTAGCAAGATTAAAAAAAAAAAAACTTTTTGTGTCTTTTTTTGCTGTTTTTTGTCTTTTTGTGTCTTTTTTGGTGATTTTATGTTTTTTGTGTCTCTTTTTGTCTTTTCTTTTGTCTTTTAATGTATTTTTTGTGATTTTACATCTTTTATTTCTTTTTTGGGCATTTTTTGTGTCTTTTTTTGTCTTTTTATGTCTTTTTAGTGTCTTTTTTTTGGCCATTTTGTGACTTTTTACATCTTATTTTGGTCACAAAATGACCAAAAAAGACGAAAAATGTACAAAAGAGATAAAGTAAAGCTGCGAGTGACCTGATGACCACTTTGATCTGGTTTTTAAACACCTTTTTTGCAGTGTACAAAGAAAAATGTAAATTACAGTAACTGTAGATTATATATATATATAATAAAATAATAATATAACAAGGCACATAGGGTATAAGGTGCTTACTTTCATACTGTTCTGGGGTTTCTGAAAATTAATTTTTAAAGTTAATGAGAGTGCGTTCATGTTTCTTATTTGACATCAACTCTAAAGTCTTGATATAAAATTCCATTTCTGTTGTAAAAACACTAAAGTTATGGAGAGATTTGGAAAACTTCATCTTGTGGATGTGAAACTTTCCCATCAGAAGCATCAGATTTGTTATAAAGCATAATGTTTTGTTATTAGATTCAAATTTTGAGATAATATCTTTAGGTTCAAAATGATGAGCTGTCCAGTCATATCGGGTATGAAATTTTCCATATTCTTCCAAAATATAGATGACATATAATATAATATTATATTATATTATATTATATATATATATGACAATTGGCAAACATAAAATAAATGTAAAGTTGTCTCTGGATTCTCTCCACAAAAAGTGCACATTTCCTACATCAGCAAACCTGGAAATTAATTTATAACAAGGTTAAATATTATGCAGAATTTAAAAATGAAGCTCTTGTTTTCTGATATGCTTGTTTGTGTATTTTTTATCCATTATATCAATCCTACACATCTTTAGAGAAGGTGTATGTGACTGAACATCACACACTGGAAGAATCTGTTAATATATAACCAAATATCAATGCATCAATTAATCACAATACACCCCCATTCAACAAAACCTGGTCTACATTTATTGATAAATTCAGCTCGTGTTGTGAGTGCTTGATCCCAATTAACTCACACCTCTTTATTCTCCCTGAAATATACTGAAACACATATACACAAGCACTAATAAATACAAAGTACACACACACACACACACACACACACACACACACAGACACACACACACACACACACTCACACACACACACACACACACACACACATACGCATCTGTAGCATTTACATAAAATTCCCCCATTGGTCTCTCTCTCTCTCTCTCTCTCTCCCTCTGTCTCTCTGTCTCTCTCTCTCTCTCTCTCTCTCTGTCTGCTGATTTGCATATCAGCAGACATGTCTGGCCAAAATAACCCTCCTCCTACTTATTAACTATCAGAAATGTGTTAACTGGTGTTGTAAATATCTACTCTTTATTATTTTATTATTTTCTGTTTAAGTTGTTTGACCTTTTCTTGTTCTGTAAATAAAAATAAAGTTGTCCTCCAGAAGTGGGGGGGTAGTGGTGGGCCAAAAAAAAGAGAGAATGTATATGAACAGTAACATTTTGATAATTGAAGTGACGTTTTATTAACTGAATCATAGCAGTGGGGATTATGGCCTTTACAATAGAAACAGACTCAAGGATTCATTATCATCAACAAGTCCGTCACAACCCAGCTCTCTTTATATACACTTTGGTTTTTAATAGTAATTTGAGCATTGTTCTAAAGTAATTCCTTGTGTGGAGAAAAGAAACACAGCATCATTTAAAACGAGAGATGCTGATGCTGATAACACTTTGAGACTTTCAGAGGCAGTTTAGAAACTGTGACGTTGCAGCTCATTATAAATCTTAAACCTCCTCATTTTCTAAATTAATTGTGTGGAATAAAATCCCACTTTTAACTCAAACACACACTGACCTCGTATCCTTTTTGTTTGTTTGTTTTAAAACAAACATCAGTCACATCTCTAATTTTTCTTAAATAATAAATGAACTCTTAAAACCAGATAAAGTAAAGCTGCCAGCAGTGATGAACTGGCCCGAGCAGAGTGACCTGATGATTATTTGGTTCTTACCAAGATAAAAAAAACTTTTTGTGTCTTTTTTTGTGTGTGTTTTTTGTCTTTTTGTGTCTTTTTTGGGTGATTTTACGTCTTTTGTGTCTTTTTTATGTCGTTTATGTCTTTTTTGGTCTTTTATTGTGTCTTTTTTTGTCATTTTGTGTCTTTTTACATCTTCTTTTGGTCACAAAATGATCAAAAAGACAAAAAAAATGTACAAAAGAGATAAATTAAAGCTGCCAGCAGCGATGAACTGGCCGGAGCAGAGTGACCTTTTTTTTATTTATTTTTTTTAAAGCAGGAATCAGTCACTCTAATTTTTCTTGTATGTATAAGAGATAAATCAGTTAAAATGTGCTCAGTCTCTGTTTTCCACTGCTGAGTTTATATACTTTATACCTGCACTAATTAAACTCATTTTCTTCATGAAAAAAAATATTTTTTATTTAAGTTAATTTTTGTTTGACATGTGGAGCCCTCAGGCATGTCGGCCCTGGTAGATCTGCCCTGATGTTATCTAACCAAAACACTTTATTATACAATATACTTTATTATTCATTATTATTATTATACAGATTATTTTAGAAGAGGTCACATGCCAAAAATATTTAAAATACAAAAATGTGTTGTGTTGTATAAATTTGTCCTGTTTCTTAAATTCAGAATAAGTAAAAAGTCAGTGTGAAATCTTGTCAGTTATATTATATTATATTATATTACATTATATTATATTATATTATATTATATTATATTATATTATAATATATTATATTTAGGGCCGGGACTTGATTAAAAAAATGTATCTAATTAATTAGAGGCTTTGTAATGAATTAATCGAAATTAATCGCATTTTAATCGCATATAAATATTTGACCTCAGAACAGTGAGAAGTAATTTTTTTCACATGGATTTTTAGTATACCATTGGTGCAAAAATAAGTGCGATTAAAATGCGTAAATTTTTTTTATGCGTTTATTTTTGTGTAATTAATTAATCTTAATTAACGCGTTAAAGTTCCGGCCCTAATTATATTATATTATATTATATTATATTATATTATATTATTGCAGGTATAAAGTGGCATCAAAGGGAAATACTTGGACACGTCTGGATCCATTAAACTGTAAAGTTACAGAGTGAACAACATGTATAGCAAGTTATTTATAGCATGAATGTGATCAGTCTGCATGTGTGTCTCTACAGGCCTGTGTGCTGGACGTGAGTTCCATTTCATTTCTTTGATGAAGAACTTTACTGAAGCACAAAGTTACTGCAGAGAGAAATACACAGACCTGGCCACTGTAGACAGCAATGAGGAAGCTGAGATCCTGAAGAAAACGGCAGAAAGAGCAGGAGTTTCCTCTGTGAGTTCACTTTCCTCTTTCTCTCCTTTCTGACATCATGTCAGTGACACGTGGGTTTAAAGTTTTACAGTCTGAGACGTGAAACTTCACAGAAACTTTTTAATCTTTTTGTTTTTTTACTCTGAAGGAGGACGAAGGATTTAGTTCCCTATTGAACGTGTATTATAAGAGATCTCTTAATGTCCAGTATAAACAGCAGCAATTATTACAGGAAGCACAACCTGTTTCACTCTTCATATGGACACATGAATATTATTATTAATGCAAATATGTGTTTCAGGTCGCCTGGATCGGACTGTACGATGACGTGAACAGCTGGAGGTGGTCACTGTCAAACACAAGCTTCCACAGACCAGGAGAGGAGGAGTTCAGACGATGGCATCCTGGACAACCAGACAATTATGGAGGTGCTCAACACTGCACAGCGATGAAAAAAGATGGAAAATGGCGTGATTTCAGCTGCACACGCACCTTCCGGGCGGTGTGCAGTGATGTGAGAGGTGAGAATATTGATGAGTGAAGGTAAAACAGAGCAGGTGAGCTTGTTGACCTCTCCCCTTCTCTGCTGCTCTTTGCCTCTCTGTCTCCAGTTACATGAAGCTCATTTAAAGCAGATGAGTCCTGCCTTCATTTCTCTGTTTCTATAAAGAGCTCCATCATTAACAGCTTTATCCCACGTCACTGTCTCAGTCAACAGGGCTGCAAGAGAAGGAGTTGATATGCACACAGCTCCACGGTGACTTCAGCTTCATGCTCACATTCATTAACCCTTCTAATGCACAACATGCTCTAAAGTCACCCTCATTCATTCACATGTTATTTCATATAATAGTGTTATTTCATATAATAGTGTTATTTAATATAATAGTGTTATTTCATATAATGTTGTTATTTAATGCTGCTGTGTGTTTCTGTGCTCTATCTTTTGATAATACTCTTTAAATATCTTGTTTTTGATAACAACAGATCATTATTTGCATTTTGCTTCTCATACTTTATGAAGAAAAAAAGGTTTTGTATTATTGCATAGCTAAAAACTTAGCTAAGTAGCTTGCTAAGCTAACTACTTAGCTAACTTCTTGGCTAATTAGTTAGCTTAACAAGCTACTTAGCCAAGTAGTAGCAAGCTACTTAGCTAAATACTTAGCCAATAAGTTAGCTAAGTAGTTAGCTTAGCAAGCTACTTAGCTAACTACTTAGCCAAGAAGTTAGCTAACTAGTTATCTTAGCAAGCTACTTAGCTAACTACTTAGCCAAGAAGTTAGCTTAGCAAGCTACTTAGCTAACTACTTAGCCAATAAGTTAGCTAAGTAGTTAGCTTAGCAAGCTACTTAGCTAACTACTTAGCCAAGAAGTTAGCTAACTAGTTAGCTTAGCAAGCTACTTAGCTAACAACTTAGCCAAGAAGTTAGCTAAGTAGTTAGCTTAGCAAGCTACTTAGCTAATTACTTAGCCAATAAGTTAGCTAAGTAGTTAGCTTAGCAAGCTACTTAGCTAACTACTTGTACATCAAAGAGTTAAGAAACATCAAACTGCTGAGAAAAACATTCAGACGGAGAAAAACTCAGATATAAAGTTTGCATCAGTGTTGTGTGTTATGTTGCCTCTGCACAGCTCTTCTCTGGATCTATTTTCAGGGCTGGATGTGACATTTGTCCTCACTGACTTCATGACCTGGACTGAGGCCCAGAGCTACTGCAGAGAACACCACACAGACCTGGCCAGTGTGAGGAATGAGGAAGAGAACAAGAAGGTCCAGGAGCTGTTTCCAGGAGGAGTACAATATGTCTGGATCGGCCTTTTCAGAGACTCCTGGAAGTGGTCCGATGGAAGCAGCTACTCGTTCAGATACTGGGTGCCAGGTCAACCTGATAACTACTACGGGGGGGGGATGAATGAGGATTGTGCAGCAGCAGATTTCAGGTCCTCTGGAGGATGGAGGGACAGGAACTGTGACGAGAAGTTTCCATTCATCTGCTACAGTCCATCTAAGTGGTAACTCCTGATTCAAACAGTATTTATACTAGATTTAGATTAACTTTAGCATGAAATGAGAAAATAAAAAACATTTCTGGACATAATAACTGCTGATAACTTATAAAGTTCTGCTGATAAACTGAAGGACTAAACTAACTGATGACACTTTATATCAACAGGATGCTGATTATTATCAGAGCAGAAATCTCTCAACTCATCATGTTTGATTGTGTTTTAAAGCTTCTTTGATGAAGATGAAGACTATAAGGAGGATTCTCCCTGTGCCTGCTGTCATTAAGGGAATACTGAAGCAGGTAAATCATCTTTTTATTCTTTTTATTCAACTTTTATGCAAAAACTGAGCAGACAAATGACTGTTAGAAGCAAATCTAAAATAAGATGAGATAAAACTTTATTGACCCTCAGAGGGTGAATTCACATTAAAGCAGTAAAAGACTGTTTGTCTGAGGAGGAAACAGATAAAGAGACATTTAGAATAATAAATAAAGCAAAATCATTCACAAACTATATGTTATAAACGTTACAATGCTTTGGACAGTAACGTGACATGAGAAGTAAATAGTGTCGTCGTGCCTCTGAAGGCTTCGTTCAGGTGGAATTGTGACTATTAATGAATCAACACCACTCGTCCTTCTCGGGGACTTCAACATCCAGCTCGAGAAGTCAGCAGACTTACTACTTCTACTCTCCTCCTTCACTCTTTTGCTCACTCCATCACCCCCCACTCACAAAGCTGGCAACCTCCTCGATCTCATTTTCACCAGGAGTTGCTCTACCACCAATCTCTCTGTTACCCCACTTCATGTCTCCGACCACTACTTCATCAAGTTCTCCCTCCCACTCTCCCGATCGGACTGTCTGTCCTCACCGACAGATACCACACTGGTCCGCCGCAACATTCGCTCTCTCTCTCCTCCTGCTCTGGCCTCAACTGTTCTCTCATCCCTCCCTTCATCAGACTCATTCTCACTTCTGCAGCCCAACTCTGCAACCGACACTCTCCTTGCCACCCTCTCCTCCTCTCTTGACTCACTCTGTCCTCTCACTCCTCGGAAAGTACGCAAGTCCTCCCCTGGTCCTTGGCTGTCGGACTCTGTGTGCGCCACCAGAGCTCCCCTACGGGCAGCAGAACGGAAGTGGCAGAAAACTAAACACCCTGAGGACCTACGCAACTACCAATCTCTTCTTGCTGCCTTCTCATCTCTGATCTCAGCTGAAAAAAGATCTTTCTATCAGACCAAGATCCAATCCTCATTCTCCAACCCCAAGAAGCTCTACTCCATCTTTACAAACCTCCTGGTCCCTCCAACCCCCCCTCCTACCTCCTCCCTCCTACCAACCCACTTTGTCAACCATTTCCTGAAAAAGATTGAGGACATACGCTCGTCATTTACCCATCCAGTCTCACAACCTGCCTCTCCTCCCTCCCCATCAGTGTCTCCCTCCCTCTCAGCATTCACTCCACTGTCTCCTCCTCAAGTGCTCAGCCTTGTAACCTCTGCCCGTCCTACCACTTGTCAGCTGGATCCTATTCCCTCCCACCTGTTTCAGTCTATTGCTCCGGATCTCCTCCCGTTCCTCTCCCATCTTATCAACACTTCCTTGACTACTGGCTGCTTTCCTAACTCTCTGAAGGAAGCAAGGGTGAATCCTCTCCTAAAGAGATCCACCCTCGACCTCCTTAGTGGACAACTACAGACCCGTCTCTCTCCTGCCGTTCCTCTCCAAAACTCTGGAACGGGCCATCTTCAACCAACTATCCTGCTATCTGCATGGGAACAACCTCCTGGACCCTCACCAGTCTGGTTTCAAGAAGGGCCACTCAACAGAGACTGCCCTTCTCGCTGTGACTGAACAGCTTCACAAGGCGAAGGCGGCCTCTCTCTCATCTGTGGTGGTTCTACTGGACCTTTCTGCAGCTTTTGACACTGTGGATCACCAGATCCTCATCTCCACCCTTCACCACCTGGGAGTATCTGGCTCCGCCCTCTCTCTGCTCAAATCCTATCTCAAGGACCGCACCTTCCCTGTAACTTGGAGGGGTTCTGTTTCAGAACCCTGTCTACTCACCACCGGGGTCCCTCAAGGCTCGGTCCTTGGTCCGCTCCTCTTCTCGATTTACACCAACTCCCTTGGCTCCCTCATCCACTCGCATGGCTTCTCCTACCATCGCTATGCCGACGACACCCAGCTAATCTTCTCATTTCCCCAGTCTGAAACACAGGCAGCAGCACGTATCTCTGCATGTCTGGCCGACATCTCCCAGTGGATGTCCTCGCACCACCTCAAACTCAACCTGGGAAAGACTGAACTACTCTACCTCCCAGGGAAGGGCTCTGACCTCTGACCTCCACATCACTGTCCAGAACACAGTGGTTGCCTCCACAGAAACCGCCAAAAACCTTGGCGTAACTCTTGACAACCAACTGTCCCTCTCAACAAACATCACCGCCACCACCAGATCTTGCAGATTCTTGCTGCATAACATCAGGAGAATCCGCCCGTTTCTCACCCAGAAGGCAGCTCAGGTCCTGGTCCAGGTCCAGGTCCAGGTCCAGGTCCTGGTCCAGGTCCTGGTCCAGGCGCTGGTCATCTCACACACCTGGACTACTGCAACTCCCTCATGGCAGGTCTGCCTGCCAAAGCCATCCGACCTCTGCAACTCAACCAGAATGCAGCTGCTCGATTGGTCTTCAATCTTCCCAAATTTTCACACACAACACCTCTCCTCCCTCCCTCCACTGGCTACCGGTTGCTGCGCGGATACGCTTCAAGACTTTAGCTCTGGCGTACTCTGCTGCTAACGGTTCAGGTCCTACTTACATCCAGGACCTTGTCAAACTCTACACCCCTGCCCGTCCTCTCCGCTCTGCATCAGCCAAACAGCTGGCGACTCCCACCTTGCGTGGGTCAACTCGCCTCAAAACCTCCTCCAGACTTTTCTCTGTCTTGGCTCCCAAATGGTGGAACGAGCTCCCCACCGACATCAGGACCTCAGACAGCCTGGACATCTTCCGCCAGGCTGAAGACCTATCTCTTCCAACAATACCTCGGTTAAGTCATGGTCACCTAACAGATATATTTAACAAAAAAAAAACAAAAACAAAAAAAAACTCTTATTCTTTTCTCTTCTTTTCTTCCTTAACATATAGCACTCCTGTAGCAATGACAGTTAGCGCTTAAAGTTCTGTACTTACTTGATTCCTATGGTCTATGTCTAGTACCATCAGGTTGAATGCACTTATTGTAAGTCGCTTTGGACAAAAGCGTCTGCTAAATGACATGTAATGTAATGTAATGTAACACGCAGTAAAAACTTCTTTCTGCCACCAAAAATTAAACACTAAAGCAGCTCATTGTGCGGTTAAAATCACCACGACCAAGTGTAGTAACATGATTTTTACTTTTTTTGCAGAGATTTTTCAAATTTTGCAGTGTGCGTTTCAACATTTTTAATGCCATCTTTTGTGTTTAATGTTTTCTTGTGTGTTTTTTGTCATTTTTTGTGTGTTTTTATCTGTGTTTTTGGTAATTTTTTAATTTTTTTGTGTTTTTTTGTGTGTTTTCTGTGTTTTGTTTTTATGTGTTTTTTTTTGTAAAACATTTTGTGTGTTTCTTGTGTCTTTTTTATTCGTGTTTTTTGTGTCTTTTTTATTTGTGGGAAAAAAGTCTGAAAAAGAAGTTTCCAGAAGATGAAATGTAAAGAAGAAAGCAGAATGTAATAATCTGAGTGAGTAATAATGTTTCTCAGCTCCACCAGAAGCTGAAGGACCTGAAGCTGAAGGACCAGAAGCTGAAGGACCTGAAGCTGAAGGACCAGAAGGCTGGAAAAGTCTTCCACAAGGAGGAGAAGAAGAAGAGCAGAAAGGACGAGCTTTAATTTAGATTTGCTGTTAATCAGAAAAGTGTGTTTCTTTCCTCAGAGTCTTTGTGTGATGTGTGAGAATAGAGCTGCAACGATTAGCAGATTAATCGACTCGTTGCCGCTGTTTTTATAATCAAATATAATCATTTTAGTCATTTTACAAGCTCAAATGTTAAATATCTGCTGGTTCCAGCTTCTCCAATTTAAAGATTTAATGTTTTTATTGGTCATAAATGGCCATAAACTTTAATTTACTCATATTTAAACATATAGAGACTGTTGGTTTATTAAGTTTGAATTCATGTGTTTGGGCTGTGGGAAATTATAACAGGCAATGTTTTATTATGTTTCACATTTTATATGTAAGATCATATAAATGAGATTTGACTGGAATCAACTCCAGAGAAAATCCACCTTTAAACTTTAATGTTGTGTGAAATCATTCAAATCTACTTTCATGAGTAAAAACATCTTTCTTCATTTGAGTGTAATATATTGCAAACAGTTCTGGATTAATATGAATATTTAATGATTTTCTTTGTCATATATGGTCATAAACTTATATTTACTCATATTTAAAGGTGTTGGTTTATTGAAATAAGACATTAGAATTCATGTGTTTGTGCTGTGGGGATTTATAACTGAGATATTTTAAACTATTTTCTGACATTTCATTGATAAGATTAATAAAATAAGATTACACATATTCTTTATGATGAGATTAGATATTTGGTTCCTTCAACTTCATGTGTTTTGGTAAAAAAAAAAAAAAATGTAGTTTATGATAAAATAAAATAACATCCAACAAAGTAATGTTGTTAAAATGAAATATGATGAAATAACAAAATAACGTCTGCAATTAATTTAATAAATTTCTGTAATTATTTCACAAATGTGATGATTTATTTGGTATTTTATAATAGAGATAATGGAGAAGACTTTCCATAATCCTGCTGATTTATAACAATAACTCTGTGATCTATAATCTTTTTATAAAGTTTCATCATCTCTGAGAGGTTTTTAAGCTTCATGAAGGGTTAGAATAGTTCACTGACTGCCTGCTGTTAATGAATCATTTTAATTTTTCTTATCACTTTAAAAAAAAATGTATGCCAGTAATATAACAATAAAGTTTTGTGTGGAGACGTCTGCTTCCTGCTGTTTTCATTTATTCCACTTTATTTGAGTCTTTGCTCCTTTTTTCCCCTTTTTGTTGTTTTAAAGACGCCTTATGAGATAGATTGTTTGTTGCACATTACTATGTGTTGGAGCTATTTATTTCTTGTTAGTATTTAGTTTATTCATCCTGTGGAGTGTCCAGAAGCTCCAAATAATCCAGACTTGTTGCCTCCATCAGAGTATAAAACAAAGCAGCGTGGAGCCCTACTGTACATTTACCTCTAAAGTTCTGGCTGTAAACTCCATGAGGCCAGTTTCAGTTTGATGATGATATACCAAGTAAAACTGGAGACAAGCTCAAATAGATTTAGTATCAAATGATAGAACTGGATGGAACCCTCTTATATGGTAGATTTGACACCTTTGGTCACATTTGACACATTTAACATTCTTTATTGAGCATGATAGTGTTCTGAAAGATTCAAAATCACATTTTATGTTGGACTAAAGGACTAAAAAAGACACAAAATTACAAAAAAAAGAAACAGAGACACAAAATGACCAAAGAAAGACACAAAATTACTAAAAAAGACACAAAATGACTTAAAAAAGACAGAAAATGACAAAAAAAGACACCAAATGACACAAAATGACAAAAAAAGACACAAAATGACGAAAAAAGACACAAAATGACAAAAAAAACACAACAAAAGACACAAAATTACAAATAAAAAGACACAAAATAACTAATAAAGACAAAAAATAACAAAAAATAAAACACACAACAAAGACATAAAATAACCAAAAAATACACAAGAAAGACCAAAAAAAGACACAAAATAGACACAAAATGACTAAAAAAAGACACAAAATGACTAAAAAAGACACACAAAAAACACAAAATGACTAAAAAAGACACAAAATGACCAAAATTGTTCCTCTAAACACACCAGAGCCAAATCAAATAGAGTCCCACTAGAATAAAAACCAGAGTTGATGACAGGCTCACACACAATCACAAGATCACATTTATGTTGGTTTTTCTTTGTTTCTTTTTGGTTCTAAATGTTGATCCAGTAAGTCAGAATAAAAGATCAATTATTATTATCAGGTCATATAGGTGAAAAATATACCAACATGGTATTTAAACATGTTTTAAGGTGAATACAGGCAGGATGGAAGGAGTCAGACATGGAGGAAACAGAACAAAACTCCAGAGAGTTAATAACATAGACTGTATGATAATAATAAGTAGTGTTTATATCTGTGTCCGGTCGTTCCCTGATTGCTCCAGTAGGGGGCGTATCTGACAGCAGCAGGTGTAAATGTGTCAGTAGAAGAAGAGGTGATTAGTCCTCAGGTGAGCTGCTTACCTGGAGAAGAACACAGATTTTGACCACCAGCTAACCTTTAATCCCTTTAGTTTGTTTTATGCCAGTTTCTGATGTAAGTGTGTGTATAGTGTAGTGTATTTTATGCTACATATTTATATTACTCTAATACAGCTGTTCCCAAACTTTTTTTGCCGTGCACCCCCTTCTATGTTCCAACAGGGTTGATGCACCCCCCAATCCCCCACACCTTCAAAACAACAAAATGCAGTAAGCTTTTTTATAGCCATATTGAAGGCTGCATGTTTAATCATGCTCAAATGAGAACACACATTTAATGAAATAATCACCATCACAACAATGAGCTCTCGCATTTGAATTAACCTGAAACACTGAAACACAGTTTCAATATAATGCAACAAAGTTATGCGCTAGCTTCAACGTTTAAGAGCAAAGAGGATGATGCCAGGCTCAGGATCAGAGGCAGGAAGAAGAGAAGTTGGGAAAATGTTATAATATTTTGAGCCGCGTTGAACAAAAATTGCAGCAAGTTTAAATGAGCGTGGAGCTAAATAACCCGTCATCATAACAGGCTGGAAACATGAAGAAGAGAACTTCTTCTACGCTTCATTTGAAGATGAAGTGCATTTTGAATAAACTGCATTTATTTATTAATTAATATTACAGTTTTTGATTTTACATTTTACAAAGGAAATGTTTATTTACACTTCTTTATTGTGTGGGGAAAAAAATTTAATTGTGTAATTATCAGACCGCCATTACATTTTTCATCTCGCACCCCCAGGGGTCCACGCACCACACTTTGGGAATCCCTGTTCTAATATTTAGTTCTGCTTTACAAAGGCCTCAGTATGAACAGCCAGAGTGTCCAGGTACCAGCTGGTTCCAACCAGCGAGACTAAATGCTGTTCTTTCATTTACAGTCATTAAAAGTGTCTACTACTGATGTACAATGTTTAATTTTAAAACCTATTTCTGATGCAATTTGACAGTTTTACTGTCATTTCTACAAACATTTTTTACAGTGTACTCCACTCTGTTTATCATTTTTATTAGAACATTTTACAGCAAAACCAGAGGGCAGTAACTACATTTTTGGGGTTTAAAGGTCAAATAAATCGTCATGATTTTTTAGCAGAATAATGAACATTAGGCTAATATCTGGGAGTTATCAGACAGTAGAGGCGTTGGAATTTGAATATAAACAAGTATAGATTGCATCCTTTTAAGGTTAAAAAGTAGACTTAGCAGCGTGCTGGTGCCCGGGAAAACGTACACATGCGTCACATTCGGGCTGGAACATTTGAATTAAATGATCTTAGACACAGAGAGAAAAACCAGAGACTAGTCTGATGATTGATAATACAGGAAACTAAAAGGAACTTCAACTTGGTTTTTAATCCACTTCTCTCACTCAGAGAGGTGGTAAATTTACACCACAATAGAAAAGCTGCAGTGATACATGATAGTTATAATAAATACGTCTTACGGTGCGTTCAGACCGGACGCGTAGCGAATATTTCGCGCGACAAGATTACATACAAAGTCAATGCAAACACGCGAATAGACGCGAATTTTTGCCGGCGGCGCGAATCGCGGGTTTCGCACGACACGAATGCCGCGATTGAGGCGAATGTCGCGGCGCGAATGAAACAACGCAAATTCGCGTGAGTTCAATAAATTCAACTTTGGCGAAATATTCGCTTGACGCTGTGTCGGGACAGCCTATCAGCGTTGAGATTCTGGACGACAGTGTCCGAGATACATACATGAGAGAGAGGAGAAAAGAGGCAGGAAGGAGGAGTGGGTCGGCAGGAGGGACAAAGGTGGAAGTACTCTGCGGTCCTCTCTCCGTGCTGAGTGCGCCTCCGGATGATGTCACTCACCCAGACACGACGGCGTGTTTTCCGACGTATCTCGGACTTCCAGAGCAGGTACAGGGACGCTATGCTTGTAATGTCAGCCATGGTTGATGACAGAATGAAATGGAGGCAATTATTTGGCGCTAAATAGTCTCTTGGGCGAAAATTCGCGTCGCGTTTACTCGCGCGAGTGACGCAAATTAAATTCAATTCTCCCGCGTATCAACTCGCGCGAGTAACGCAACGCGAAAATTCGCTACGCGTCCGGTCTGAACACACAGTTACGGTGTGTTCAGACCGGACGCGTAGCGAATATTTCGCGTGACAAGATTACACACATTCGCGAATAGACGCAAATTTTTGCCGGGGGCGCGAATCGCGGGTTTCACGCGACGCGAATGCCGCGATTGATGCGAATGTCGCGGCGCGAATGTAACAACGCGAATTCGCGTGAGTTCAATAAATTCAACTTTGGCGAAATATTCGCGTGACGCTGTGTCGGGACAGCCTATCATCGTTGAGATTCTGGACGACAATGACGTCATGCATCCCGGGAACCCGCCTATTCCGGAAAAATGGAGGAGAAACTTATTGTTGCGGTCTGTGGGCTTCCCGAGCTTTTTGACACATCATCACCCTCCTACCGGAACCATAAAGATCTTGCCTGGAGGAGGGTGATGAGGTCACCGGTCTGCCTGGTAAGTTGTGACAATGTGATTTCAGCTATCTGTTGTAGCTACTTCTCTACAAAGTTAGCATTAGCATTAGCAGCCTTCGCCGGCCGGCATATTTGTCTGAAAATTTGCGAGTTATTTACTCGCACAAGTGACGCGAGTAAATTCAACTACTCGCGCGATCAACTCGCAAGAGTAACACGACGCGAAAATTCGCTATGCGTCCGGTCTGAACACACCGTTAAAGCAGAAGTTGTCAGGTGTTTGATGGACTACATGGAGCCTTTGGGTTCTGTTTTGTCTAAATCAAGTTACAGCATTAAGTCAGAAACTTTGCTTCAGTTAGTTCGTTGCCATCGTTCATGGAGGAAGACTCCACGCTGGATTTATTACACTGTAAAAAAAAATCTGTTGCTTTTACAGAAATAAACTGTCAGCTGTGGTTCCCAGAATAATTCTGCAAAAAATACAGTACAAACTTTACAGAACAACTTGTACATTTTACTGGTATTCAGTGTACAATAAATAATGTCATGTGAATTCGGGTAATGTGGGACACTCTTTGCAATTTTGACTTTGTTATATTTTTCTAAATTAAAAAATATTTTATGTAATTTCAGTCACATGACACCCATGGTAGACCAATATTAAAGGTTTTAATGACTATATTTACTTTAAGCAGGAAATAAACCAGCCAAACCTGAAGTGTCCCACATTACCTGAATCCACCCTAACTGAATGTTAATTTACTGGTATTCAATGCACAATAAATAATAACTGAATGTTAATTTACTGGTATTTAATGCACAATAAATAATAACTGAATGTTAATTTACTGGTATTTAATGTACAATAAATAATAACTGAATGTTAATTTACTGGTATTCAGTGTACAATAAATAATAACTGAATGTTAATTTACTGGTATTTAATGTACAATAAATAATAACTGAATGTTAATTTACTGGTATTCAATGCACAATAAATAATAACTGAATGTTAATTTACTGGTATTCAATGCACAATAAATAATAACTGAATGTTAATTTACTGGTATTCAATGTACAATAAATAATAACTGAATGCTAATTTACTGGTATTTAATGCACAATAAATAATAACTGAATGTTAATTTACTGGTATTCAATGCACAATAAATAATAACTGAATGTTAATTTACTGGTATTCAATGCACAATAAGCAAAATCTGCATGTAAATTTTGCATAAATAATTAGTATAAAAGCAGCATCATCCTGTTAAATTAGCAGTAAAGGACGCTATAATCTACAACTTTAAAATGTATTTTGTTTTTTCTAAATTACTACAGTTTTATGATGTAAAATGTACAAGTTGTTCTGTAAAGATGTTGACATTTGTACTGTATTTTTACGGAAATATTCTGGTAACAACAGCTGACAGTTTATTTCTGTAAAAACAACAGGACCTTTTTTTTTTTTTTACAGTGTAGCTCCACGTGTTTGTCAGCTTGGAGGATGTTTACAACCGTTACCATGGAGACGCACCGGACATCAGCTGATTCATTCATCCGGTCTGTGACATCACCGCCGGCGAGGTAAAGAGTTAAGGATTTACAAAATGATGAAGGTGAAATTCTTACTGATGAATAATTTCTTAGGTCCCAAATCTTATTCTGTTACATATAAATAATATCTAATGGTGATAAACGCTATTCGCAGTGGAATTATCCAATTAATAAAAGGTGATTTTGAAAGGCAAGAGACAGAGAAAGTTGACTTCACCCTCTTTGTTAGTGGTATAAATATTATGAGTCACCACTGTAATAATAAACATATAAGGAATCACTTTTTCAGGAAAAGGAACATTACTCCCAGAGGAACATTTGTATGGTTCTCCTCTTTTTCTGACATTAACTGGAAAGCAACATGGATCCTTCCACATAAAATTAAAGAAGTTCAATATAAAATTATTTATAACATTTACCACATTAACAAACGTCTGTCAAAATGTATTAATATTGATATTAAGTGTGTATTTTGTAATGCTGAAGTGGAAACAATCAGGAACCTTTTTGTTGAATGTCATTTTTCCCAGATTTTTTAGAAAAAAATTGAAGTTTACATCACCTCACATTCCAACCTACCAATTAATTTGAAGCCCATAGATATACTTTTACATGATAGCAATAACAATAGGAAAATTCAACACTTAATTAATTTGATTATCGGCGAAATTCCACATACACAAAGCCAAATTTTCCAAAGGTCGACCCTTTTTCCTGCTTTTGAAATTGAATTCAATAACTACCTTGAATGTATTAAAACAATTGATAATAACAAATGTATACATACTCTTAACATAATTCAAGAAATATTTGGAGAAATGTAATATGTCATGCCTTTTTCTATTTCTTTTTTTCCCACCTCCTTCCCTTTTAATTTAATTATTTTAATTATTATTTATTAATTTACCCCTGTATATTCATATTCACCAACAGGTGGGTCATAGTGGAAGAAATCACACTCTGTCACAAGTTTAGGATTACTAATTCTAATGAAAGCTGTGAGGAAAATCATATCACAATGCTGCTTCTGCAGGAGATATAATAAAGGAAGAGTAGGTGAGCAAAAAACGACATTCCACCTCTGTAAAAGAACAACAAGAACAACAACAACATTCTTGTTTGTGCACTTTATTTGACAAAGTGGGTGAATAATGCTCAATCTGGTATAAAAGTGTTGTATAAATCATATATCAAAGCAGTAAAGACAGAAGAAATAAAAGTGGATTATAAAGCTGCTAATTTTAAATGCTTCCATCTCTGGAACAGAAGGCAGAAAACACACCAGATGAAGATGAGATTAGCTGAACATCTCATCGTATCGCTGCGTTTGTTGTGTGATGAAAACAAAACATGATGTGATTAATAAAGTTCTATCATCTGAAGATAAAAAGCAGCAGCTAACAGGCACTTAGCTCACCAGACTACTTCTCCAAAGACGGTAGTCCACAATGTAAAATATGCACAGCGTAGAATAGTGTATGATAATGTGACATTAGAGAGTTATTTGTTTAAGGAAGTAGCCTCCTGAGTAGCTTTGCATAGTCGTATTAGAGCAAAATCTGTGGATTTTTCAGCTCTGAAATCAGTTTTGGTATCAGTCTTAAGAGGAAACACTACAGGCCAATAGGGTCTTTTTTTTTTAACTTATAGATATCACGATGAAACTTCCCCAGTTTGTTATTTACTTTCACACAATATTTTTTTGCATTACAAGTTTTTTTTTTAATTGTATGTTTAGATATGCAAATGAGGTGTGAACTCATTAAATATGCAGTAATTTGCACATATTTCCAGGACATAAATCAGTAGGATAAGGCAAATTTCAAAGTTATTATTTAATACACAAAGATTTTTACAGAAGGGAACTGGGATCTCTCATTTTATCATTTCATAAATGAGAAGATATTGTCAAAGGCCAAAATCTTATGTGAAGGAAATTTGGTGTTTCCTGCATGGTGGGGCATGAAGTAGGCGGCGACCTACTTGATATTCAAGACACAAGGCATTGTGGGAACTGACTCTGTGAACTTAACAATGATAACACCATGAGAGAGGGGAACGTGTTGACCAGTGGGCTCTGTCCTGATGTGATGCATAGGGCAGGAAGATAGGGCCGCATTGAGTCTTGTTGAGGAATCAATGTTGGGGAATACAACAGATATAAGTCGAGCGGTGTACGGGACTTTGTTGTTCTGTAAAAGAGCCATTCGGAATTGCGCGGTGTAAGGAACACGGATGTGCTAATAAAACCTGCTGAATAAGAGTATTGAGTGCTTTGTGTTTGGCCAGCTCACCCATTAACTTAGTGCAGTTGTCAAAATTGCCAAAACACTTAAGAATCTAATTTCATCATGTTTTTAGTAACAAAATGATCCATAAGTCAGGGTGTGAATGATGTATAGACAAAGCCGTCTGTAAAAACCTTCACAATAAATGTAGGATTCAAACTGCTCATATGGGGTGTGTAAGTGGAATCATCCATCCTTAATGGAGATGAATATTTGAAGTCAAAATATTGACTGTAATTCATAGCACAACATAATATTGTGCAGATTGGGAGCTCTAACAGAGGTTTAGACTTTGCTCGCGGTACGATACTACACGCTGCAGCTTTTGGTGAACTTTGGAGAAATCTACAAAATATATTAATCCTCTGGTCTCTATGATAATGTGACTTTTTTCAAAGCGCCGTAACAAAAAACGAGGTCACACGGAGGGCGGACTTGAAACTTTCTCCAGTTTTTTGTTTGACGTTCCTCGGTCATGTAAAACCAAAGATGTGATAGTTTTAATTTGATAGTACAGAAATATTATATAAGTGTAAAAGTAGGATGGGACGAGGCAGGCGTGGCATTCTGTAAAAATCCAATCATCTAATACTGTCCCTATCATTGAGCATATTTGTGGTTTTTATTGTCATAAATAGTATAATTTTATTTAAAATGTCATGATTTTTGTGTAATGTTGGGCTCAATATGTTAATAAAGTGGGTTAAAGTGAAAATATAATAGTCAGATCATGTTGACGTTGTGCTGAGAAAATACCAAATACCAAACATGAGTATAGGAAATATTATGTGGTATATCAGAGCCCAGAGGGTTAAAATATACACCCAAATGTTTGTTTTACGTGTTTCTTTCCACTTTTGTGAAAGAAGACGATATGGGAGAGATTTGGCTCAAAACCTCAATTTACCAGTGCATGAAAAAATGATTTTTGCCTGCAGTGTCTCCCCTTAAAAATCCCAGAACACGATCTCAAAGCTACATCCTACACCAGATTGATTTCAAATCCATTTCCAAGTACATAAATGGCCATTCTTGGACCAATGGAGAAGCCTGTTCCCAGAAACTTCACCTCAACACCTGCTGGACCGATGCCGACGCCGGTGTCTACTGCCAGGCCGACCTTTACTTTCAGCGGACCAGCAGCGTAGGAAGCACTACCCAGCTCTGCTTTGGCGAAGGCTGTAGCTCTTGGCGGGTAAGAGACTCCAGCTCCTGCGCTGGCGTTGGGCCCTTTGGCCTCCACCTCAAAAATGCTCTGTTGGGCACGAAAGAGGCCCACTCCAGCACCGGCATACGCTCCCGCCTTGGGAAGACGCGTTCCTGGTTTATCCTTGAATCCATTAGCATATACCCCGGCACCTGAGTAGGTTCCAGCAGTAAACGATTCATAGGTGTCAATCATCTCGATCAGCCCGGCACCATCAAATGTAACTCCTGCCTCCCTTCTCACAACTGCGTGTGCTGCAAAAAAAGAGGCAAATCCCATTTCACAAGTAATATTTTGAGGAAAAGGTTTGTTAAATTCCACTCTGATTCCCAAAAAAAGTTGGGATTAAAACAGAATGCATCGTATAGAGAACTAGAAAATTTCCTCTGGGGAAATTCTGAAAGGGCCACGGGGGCTACTGCCGGTGTGTGTACACTATGATGAGATTCTTCAGAGATTTCAAACTATGCCCTTTAACCTCATCAACCTGAAGATGATGGTGATGATGATGAAGGTGATGGTGATGGCAACACTCACGACCACAATCATCCACAGATCTGTGTGAGGTTAAAAAGAGAAAAGTTCATTCTACAGACTCTTTGACTGCTCAAACCCAGGCCTCCCACGTGTTGCCACTGTTCACAGCTTAGATGAAGACCTTTGGCTCTTTCAAACACTCACTGTATCTTTTTTTTAACTTGCCACATGAGCCGATCTGAAGGCGTGTACACTGAGTTGTAGCGTGGTGAAAACCTCAAGAGCTCTGCTGCTGTTTTTAACCACATTCTCATCGAAACACTTCTCCTTCTGCTATAAATAAACTGCAAAGATCCAAAGAGGAAGCAACAGGTCTGACAGGTATGTGTGTTCTCTCCCAGCTGCTACAGGATCACCTTGTTGCTCCAGCTGCATCAGGACAGAAACTCTGCTGTGGGAGGAGTTTCTACAATTCTACAATGTCATTTAGCAGATGCTTTTATCCAAAGCGACGTACAAATGAGAGTTAATACAACACAAGCAAGGATGAAGTCAAGAAACATAGCAAGAGTAAGAGCCGTGGGTTGAGTTAAGTTTGACTCTAAATGTGTCAAACATCACGATGGATCCTGTCTGTTTTCTAATAAACTCTGTCTAAAAAAACCCCCGCATTTCTGCAAACATTTATCTCAACTAACAATCTTCACACCTACCACTTCCTCTGTCCAGCTCTTCTTTTTATCACCGTGCAACTAAACATGATGTGCACTTGGATGGTAAAGAGTCAAGTACAAATTGTGGTCAGTGTCGTAATTCCAACAAATATAATAACAGCAACAAACAAAACAAAGGCAACAGATCAAACTTTGATAAGTGACAATAAAAGACACAATTCTGAAGTCACTCAATGATGAAGTTCACAGTTTGCCCACCACAGAAAAAAACCTAAATAAAGCTCAAGATTGGAGACGCAGAGCTCAGATCGTGAAGAACGATGAGACGGATCAACATGTTGTTATATCTGATTCTGGTGCTTCAGTTTACAGGTAAGGGCAAGTTAAATTATATTACTAACTAGAAAATTTCCTCTGGGGAAATTCTGAAAGGGCCACGAGGGCTACTGCCGGTGTGTGTACACTATGATGAGATTCTTCAGAGATTTCAAACTATGCCCTTTAACCTCAAAATGTGTGTGTGTGTGTGTAGGTGTAATTAAAATCACATAAAGTTACCTGTGTGTGTGTGTATGAAGCCTGGGTATGCATGTGTGAGGAGTGTGCGCCATATTTTGCCGTCAAGCCACGCCCACATAGTGTGACCGTCGATAAAGATTTATACAACTTTTGATCCCAAAGGCCTTGTGATGGTAGTGACCAAGTTTGAAGTCAATCGGTTGAAATCTGTAGGAGGAGTTCGTCAAAGTATACAACGTGGTCATTTTGTAAAAGGGGGCGTGGATAAAGCATAAGGGGCGGGGCTTCATGAAAAATTGTTATTTAGAAGTGTTAAGGGCTGGACTCTGATGAAGCATGAGAAGTTTGGACCAGATCGGACAAAGAATGCAGAAGTTATAATGATCTCGTGTTTTATGGCGAGACGCCATATTTTGCCGCCATGGCACGCCCACATAGTGTGATCGTGGGTAAAGCTTTATACAACTTTTGATCCCAAAGTCGTTGTGATTGTACTGACCAAGTTTGATGTAAGTCAGGTGAAATCTGTAGGAGGTGTTCGTTAGAAATTATACATCAAAACGTGCGGTTTGATCGGGATCGGTGTGCTATTACTTCTTTCTACAGAATATGATTTTTTCACGACGTAAGTCGCGAAAAACTGCCCAAAATTTTGCATTGAAATGAATGGGACGGCCGAAAGAAAATGAGCAAAAAAGAACAATAATTGGAGATTTTCAAACGTCTACTTCTCCGGCATAATTTCACCTAGAGACTCCATTTAAACTTTAAACAGTAGACACAAGTCTTGTGTATCGGTGTATTAATCCACGTTTCGATAGGTCATATAGTTTTTTATCAATCCCTGTTCAATGACCATGATCATTTTTGGAGAAATTCTGAGATTAGAATGGGTGTGTATTGCACGGAATGTTCGTGTCTCAGTGTGTGACATCATCGCCAGAGTGTAGAGGGAGAGAAAAAACTGTCAAAAAATAAATTTGAAAACTGTGCTCCAGGTCGCAAATTCCACTCTACAGAAATAATTTATACATAGAAATGTAGGAAAATTAGTCTTCTCACTCACAATCCTCTGGTAAAGCTGTCAGAGTTATAGTTTGGGCGTAGGATGCAAAGATGATCCACCAACACCACCAACAGCCTCATTGGCTCCCATATTAAAAACACAGGAAAATTTCTGAAAAAGGGAGATTTAACAGTTTTTTTAGATCGCTCTAACAAAGCTATTTTTTCATTTTTCTTAAAAAAAACATATGTAGACGTTCAGGAAGAACTCAGGACGCTCAAAGTGAAGTCGGATCAATGATAGGTATTATGGTTTTGCCAAAAATGCTTTCTGTTCGAGGACAGAAATTTCACTCTGCCCACCTCTGGCTGCTGTCACTCTGCCAGAAGATTCCACAGCTGTTAATTCTGTTGATTGCTCTGCTCTGATTGGTCGACCCAAACGCTTTGATGCTTTGATGTGATTACAGTTACAGATACACGCACACACACACACACACACACAAACACACACACATGCGCACACATTTTGAGGTTAAAGGTCATAGGTTGCTGTATAAATAAATACTTGTAAAGGAATGCTTGTAGTAGGTGTGCTCCTTGTATATTATATAGTATCATAACATTACTAGTATTAATTGTTATAAATCTCTGAAGAATCTCATCATAGTGTACACACACCGGCAGTAGCCCCCGTGGCCCTTTCACAATTTCCCCAGAGGAAATGTTCTAGTTATTATTACTCTCTCCTTTTTTATGTAAAGCACTTTGTGTTGCATCTCTCTTGTATGAAAAGTGCTATACAAATAGAGTCTTGATTGATTGATTGATTGATTGATTGATTGATTGATTGATTGATTGATGGAAAGAAAACACTTTTGGCACTTTCACAGATATGGAGAGCACAAGAACAAGCTAACAAATGTGTGATGATGATGAAACCTGCGACTATATTGAACATTTCTAACTTCTCTCTCCAGGCTGGTGGAGGATCATCTATGTGCCGCTGGGTTTAGCAGCTCTCATCATAACTGTTGTTGCAGTCAACATGTGGACAAGAACTAAAGGTGACAACGTTCACAAACTTTTAAAAACAGGAAGTTTGAATTCACCTGGATTTTTATGGTAGAAGCTAAATTTGACTCTTTTATTTTGTCTTTTCAGGGAACAGAGCACAGATGGGAGAAAACAATGTGAGTTTAAACAACAAATTATGACTTTTTTCAGTGTAATATTTGTTTTCATGCAGAATCTGAAGTATATTGTTTTTGTTTTTCATAGCAGCGTAATGATGAAGATGAAGATGAAGCTACGGTGCACTATGAAAACGTTGGAGAGCCTTCTGCCTCCATCAGACTCCACTGATCAACAACATCAACTCAGCACAGAGTCCACTGCTGGTAGATATCAGCTCAACATCTGTAGCAAACAGAAATAATGAAACATTGTCTTTCTTGTTCCTCTGTATTAGTTTTTAACTTTGAGCCAGACAAAGACACTCAGGTTCTGATCTGACATTAAGAGACGCCCCCTGTTGGTGAAACTTAGTTTACGTCATTGTTTAACTCTCACCTACCCATAAATATTAAGTCAAGTCAAGTCAAGTCAAAGTTTATTTATAGACATTTAAAAACAACCTCAGCTGACCAAAGTGCTGTACAGTTATTGAAATACAACAAAAATCATACACAAATATAGTTCATTCATTCATTACCATTAACCGCTTATCCGCAATCGGGTGGCGGGGGGCTGGAGCCGATCCCAGCTGCCATTGGGCGAGAGGCGGGTCCACCTGGACAGGACGCCAGACTATCGCAGGGCTGACACATAGAGACAGACAATCACACTCTCATTCACTCCTACGGGCAATTTAGAGTCACCAATTAAACCTAAGTGCATGTTTTTGGACTGTGGGAGGAAGCCGGAGAACCCGGTGAGAACCCACGCTGACACGGGGAGAACATGACAACTCCACACAGAAGAGCCGCAGGCGGGAGGCGAACCGGCAACCCTCTAGCTAGGTTTAAGAGCATCAGTGTGTTTAACCATCTATGTTTCACCTCTACAGCTGTTAACCACATTCTCACCAGAACACGGCCTCAGTTTTAAAATAACTGCAAAGATACAGTGATCTCAGACCTGTGCATGCTGTCAGACAACACCATCAACCACTTCTGTTTTTATAAAAACAACTAGAAGCAAAGTTGCAGTTGGGGGGTCTTGCTCTTTTTCTACATCCTCCTCCTCCTCCTCTAATTCTCACTCCTTCTGCTATAATACTGTAAAAAAATATAAATCTCTCTATATACATTTGCAAAATCAAGTATTCTTTTTAAATTTTATATAAAAATAGAAAATAAGAAAAGAAATTGAGATTTGGGGGGAAGAACTGAGCTAAAAACATTTTTTTTCACAAAATAAAAAAATTGCAAACACAAAATGAAACAGCGCGGCTTTATGGAGCCCCTAAATAATTATTTGTACTTTGAGACGAGCAGTTCATGATCATTTTTGGAGAAATTCTGAGATTATAATGGGTGTGTATTGCACGAAATGTTCGTGTCACAGTGTGTGACATCATCGCCAGAGTGTAGAGGGAGAGAAAAAACTGTCAAAAAATAAATTTTAAAACTGCGCTCCAGGCCGCAAATTCCACTCTACAGAAATAATTTATACATAGAAACGTAAGAAAATTAGTCTTCTCCCTCACAATCCTCTGGTAAAGCTGTCAGAGTTATAGTTTGAGCGTAGGACGCACAGATGATCCACCAACACCACCAACAGCCTCATTGGCTCCCATATTAAAAACGCAGGGAGATTTCTGAAAAAGTGAGATTTTAAAGTTTTTTTTAGATCGCTCTAACAAAGCTATTTTTTCATTTTTCTTTAAAAAAAACAACATATGTAGACGTTCAGGAAGAACTCAGGACGCTCAAAGTGAAGTTGGATCAATGATAGGTATTATGGTTTTGCCAAAAATGCTTTCTGTTCGAGGACAGAAATTGCAGTCTGTCCACCTCTGCTTTCACTGGAACAGGTGTCAGTTAATTCTGTTGATTGCTTTGATCTGATTGCCTTTGTTCTTTGATGTGATTACAGTTACAGATACACACACACACATGCACTAAAGTGCGCACACTCCTCACACATGCATACACATGCTTCAAACACACGCACACGCACGCACGCACACACACACACACACACTAACACACACACATTTTGAGGTTAAAGGGCATAGTTTTAAATCTCTGAAGAATCTCATGATAGTGTACACACACCGGCAGTAGCCCCCGTGGCCCTTTCAGAATTTCCCCAGAGGAAATTTTCTAGTTATTATTATTATTATTATTATTATTAATCAACGTGGATAAATCGACTTAGAAGTCACAGAGTGAAGTTGGCTGCAGAACTTCAGTGAGAAACTTTTCTTCAGTGTCACAGTGACGCTGTGATGGTTATCTGATCATGCATGAGTTCACCTCAAACAGGAGCTGCTGACAGATGATTCTGCATTCTTTTAATGGACACACTTTGACTAAATGTTGACATATATGGGTGATTTCAGAATTGCGTGTACATTTCGCGTCTCCCAGAAAAACCTTTGATTATTATTGAATGTTCCCCAATAATAATGATTGGTGTGTATTTTAGGCACAATTTATTGGCTGTCTTCAGCTTGTGATTCACATGTTCATATTGAATTAACATAAAATAATTCATTAAAATTAGCAGTTTTTTTGAGCTAATTCTATAAATTCTTATACTTACAGTTGCACAGAGTATTTATTTTCTGTAATACATGGGATTTCAACATTAAAAAAATATTTTTTTTTTCCGTCCCTATGATCCGGTCAACTCTGTTATCGCTGTTATAAAACCATATAAAAACCCTACAGCATTAAAATAAAACATGTGACCTGCACCCAGTGATGTCACTTCCTCTTGCAGAAAAGATTTGGAGGTAACTATGGAATGTTAAACTTTCTCTCTCATTAATTTGTACAAAATGTTGAGAATACACCAACAGTAGATTAATTAAATGTCAAATTTGTTACTATGATATTCTAGTGAATCTGTAAGTAATTTTTTCAAAAACAATTATATGATGAAAATTCATTAAATGATGGTTTTATTCATGACATGTGGTATCTGGTTTTAAGCTAGCACGTGGAGTTAAAGCACAAAATGGTGGAAAATGTCAACTCTGTTATCATTGAAATTTTGAAACATGTAACAGAGTTGACGATAACAGAGTTACTGTTTTTGGCCTTTTACACACAGTTTGTCAACTCTGTTATTCATGTCAACTCTGTTCACATAGCCGTCAACTCTGTTTCTCACAGTTTTATTAAAAAAAATTCTAATTAAATATGTTTTATTGTTGAAAAACTAACCGGAAGCTGTGTCATAATTAACTTTCTCACTATACATGAAATTTGAAAGCATTTCATTCATTTTTGGAGCAATATTTAGAGAAAATCCAAACTGTCTTGGCAACTTTCCAATTAAATGTGTCAATGTTTTTACTCCTGAAAAAATAATCTTTATCTTAGAAAATTTAAAGTTGAATTAGCTGATGTAAAGACAAAAGTTATCTTAGGAAAGACATGGTTTTAAACTGTATTACATTTGAGTACTATAAATATTTACCCTAATTTGTCTGCAACAGAATTGACTGATTTTACTGTTATTACGATGATTTTCAGATTAAATATTTTAAATCTTACATGTTTAAGCTTGGCAAATGCTGGATTTAAAGTATTCTCTATGGGAATTAAAAAGGTTTTATGGAAAAAAATAGAATAAAATTCTTAATTTTTCTAAACTTCAAATGTACCCGCAATTCTGAAATGGGCCATGTATGCAAATATTAAAAAATTACAAATCAGTTTTACAGGATCTTTCTCCCAAAATATGTCTGTGTAATGAGTGTGACTGCAGCTCCTGCACCAGAGAAAACTCTTCTTAAGGCTCGTTGGAGAAGAATTACACTGCAGAACTTTAGTTTGAGCCTTAAAAATGTTGTGTTTTTAAAATAAAACTGATCCTAATAATAATAAATAAAGAGCAGATTTGTTGGAGCAGTAACTCAGTGACTGTCCTGCTGTCTGTGGAGAGTGGTACTACTGCAGTAGTACTTGTGTGTACTGCAGTAGTACTTTTGTGTACTGCAGTGCTTGTGTAGTAATAGACTGTTGTTGGTCAGAAACCAGAGAAGAAGAAGAAGGAGAAGAGTATTGATCTCGACTCCTCTTTCCTACACATTTTTACACATTTATAAACATATATGCATTTTTTTTTACACAATTTTCATGCATTTTTACGCATTAGAAACATATTGGTACACATTTACATAGAAAAATGTATATACATTTTACACATTTATACAAACTTTTTACACTGATACAAATGTTTTTAAATTTTTCCAATTTTTTTAACACATACATTTATTTCAGTCATACATGAATACAACATAAACACACAGATTCTTTTTACACAATAATTCAGATGTATACACACTTTTTTAAAGTTATACATTCATACACATTTATCTGTACTTTAACACATTTTAATGTTTAATTTTTAATGTGTTTTTATGCCCCAAATGTTTAACAAAAGGCATCAGCACATAACTGAGCATGAGAATGACTTCATGTACTCGTATCATAATGCTCTCAACCTTTATACACTTTAATCATTTTAATTAATTACTTAATGTTTATTAATGAGTAGAACAACTTGTCATCAGTGCTGAGCTGCAGCTCAGATTAATCTTCAGGTTCCAGCTTTCAGATGATGTTCACCACTTCTACGGGACATCTGCTGCTGACCTGCTGTCTCCAACTAAAAATACTCAAACATGGTTCTTTGTGGCTCTGTGAGGGTTAACTGAGGCTTCATCTGAAACAGGAAACTATAAGTTAGAGTGCAGCTCCCCGTCCCCCCTCCTCTCCCTGTTCCCTCCCCTTCAGCTCTACAGTGCTTAGAATGGCTCTAACAACTTGAGCTGACAGGCGCCACTTCCTGTTGATCAGATCAGAGCTGAAAACCAGTTTCACTTCTCTGGAAGTCCAATAACAGTTATAACTTTCAGTACAACAAAGTCCAAACTCCCGTCTCAGGTCTTCGGTCCTCCAGAGTGGGAGTGTACCTGGATCACAGAGCAGGTATTCTGTCCTTCTACAGCGTCTCTGAAACCATGACCCTCCTCCACAGAGTCCAGACCACGTTCACTCAGCCGCTCCACGCTGGAGTTTATGTTTATTGGTTTGGTGGAGTCTCTGCTGAGTTCTGTAGACTCAAATAAACAGAAGAAATTTAAAGCAGTAGTTACCATGGTCATTTTACCTCTTTATTTTGTAATTATGTGCCTTTTTTTTTTGGATATTTACATCTTTTTTGTAATTATGTGTCTCTTTTATAAGCAATTTTTTGGTAGTTTGGTTTTGTTTTATAGTTGCTTTTACTGCAGTAAAATGTTTTAACTCTTTTTGTTGTTGTTTTTTGCTTAACTGAAGTATAAATTAATTCTTCCTCCCCTGCGTTTGGTGAACAGAAAATAATTGTTTGTTTCTATTAAAATCAACAGTGGCATCATGTAAACAAACTGGCCTTTAAAGAGTTAAAATTGAGAGAATAAATATATATTTGATTGTTATTATCAGGACTGCTGCTGGGTATAAGATGAAACTCTGTGAAAGAGAAAAATAATTAATATTTTTATAGCATTTTGAGGTAGTCAACATTTTGTATTCAGATGTAACAAGATGGAGTTGTTTGTTTGTTTTTAAATCTGATTCTGCAAAATAACAAAATAAAAATGGATCAATACAAATGTTGTTGATCATCATTGACCTTTATCACACTGGAAAAATAAAAAATATGTAAACAAACATTTAAAGGGTTAAAAATGTGAAATTTAATTATAATTTGGTCGTTATAATGAAGACTGATGTTGAATTGAAAAATATTTAGTATTTTTAAACCGGTTTATCAGGAATTATTACAGTATATATATTATATATAACATATTATTTATATATTTATGTTTTATGTATTTAATACAAATAATATGCAATATCTTATATATTAATAGTATTAACAATATATAATAATATTATTAAATGACTATTATTAATTATTAAATTTCTTTAATGTATATGTATCGGTCGGTGCAGATCTTTTTTAGAAATCGAAAGAATAAATGTGTAAAATCAGGTGTTACAGTGTTTGAATGAAAAAAGTAAACATAAATATAAAACTAATAAAATTTACATTAAAATTACATATAAAAACATTCAATTGTTATTGGGGATATAAACCCTCATATCATGAGCGACATATTTAATTACAGATAATTATTGTAATTTTAAATTAGACGTAAACTGTATAAATAATACAGAAACTTTCTTGTTCAAAAATCTGAAATAAATGTATTTTTTTCTTTTTGACATTAAACTTGAATTAACAGTTGTGTTGTTAATAATGAGCTGTATATATTTAATTACTGATAATTATTGTTATTTCGCATTAATTTGTACGTGATTTAAGAAAGAAGAAATATTATTGTACATATTTGTTTGGTAATTTGTTATTATTAGTGTCAAACTTAAAGTAACAGTTGGGTTTTTAATTTACAGAAAATGTCTGTAATTTGAGAGTTTTGTGTTCAGCTAAAAATAAATCATCTTAAAAACAGTTTGTTTGTTGTTGTTGTTGTTGTTGTTGTTGAGTTTTCCCTCAATCTGTGAGGCAGAAATCTCCACTTGAGCAGCACTTTGACCAAACTTTCTCCATTCTGAGCTGAGCTTTGTTCATCAATCATTCATCGTCTGATTTATACACATTTTATTAGAGAAAACATGGAGAAAAGTCGGCTTATTTGACTCAGAAACACTGGATCCTACATTTCCCATCATGCAGCTGGACAGTGTGTCAGCTGTGAAGAGTTGATCCCACAGCGCTCCCTGCTGGACAAGCTGTGGAACAACAACATTCATCTTCTGCTTTTTCTTTGACTTCATCTGCAACATTCACAGCAGCAGGAATATAAATATATTTTATTGATCATATTTATTCATTATTATATGTGAACGACCAGGCTCCGCTTTAGAAACATAACTAAATGTTTATTTATTATTTTACTTTGTATTTCATCCTCTTATTATTTATGTATGCATTTTCTTTAACATTTTTTTATTTATAATTAAGTGTGTCATCAGGTAAAGTCTTGAAATAATAATAAAAAATGAATAGATAATACATTAATTTAGATTACAATTAATTACATACATGCAAGAATAAACACATTAAAATTAATAAATGTAAAATAGGACAGTAGATAAATAGGTGCATTAATACAAATGCAAACAAAGAAGCAAATAAAAATGTGACATTTTATCATTATTTCAGTGTTCTGTGGAACCTTTAATGTGATAATAATGAATTTCTGGAGGTATTTTTCAGTGTATTTGTGGTTGTGTTAGCTTCAGACATGTTGAGCTGCTGTGAAAAGCTTCGGTGAGTTTAATCACATTAACGATGGCTGAACTGGAGCTGAGCTGAGTCATCGCTAGTCTTCTTCACTTCACCTTTTCCTGCTGATGAGTCGACACGTCTGCTGCTAGAAACATAATAAACAGTAATAATAATGTGAGCTGCAGCATGAAGATGGATATTATTATAATTAGGGCCTCGGGGCAATCTCCCCAGCACTGGTCCCATCCAGCAATATCTGTAGGGACCAGTGCTGCACTACTGTTATACTGTGGATTTCTTCTTCTTCCTCTTCCGGACGCAATTTCGTCCCGCTACTAGTCCTACAACTTGAAGAGTTGCAGGACAAATTATATATCAAAACGTGCGGTTTGATCGGGATCGGTGTGCTATTACTTTTCTCTACAGAATACGAATTGCCCAAAAACTGCCCAAAATTTTGCATTGAAATGAATGGGATGGCTGAAAAAAAATGAGTGAAAAAGTACAATAATTCGAGATTTTTAAACGTCTACTTCTCCGGCATAATTTCACCTAGAGACTCCATTTAAACTTTAAACAGTAGACACAAGTCTTGTGTATCGGTGTATTAATCCACGTTTCAATAGGTCAGATCAGAGTTATAGTTTGGGCGTAGGACGCACAGATGATCCACCAACACGCACCAACAGTTGTGGATGGAGCAGGCTCTTCACCAGCTCCAGGGTGACGGGGCTCAATGGGAGGTGGATGGGTGGAGACCCTTGGTCTCAGAGGTCTTCACCACAGCTGCATTACCTGACAGGAAATGAGAAAAGAGAAGATCGTCACAAGATTGAAACACACAATCCGCTCTAATAAGTTACATTTATTTCTATTTTCCTCTAAAATTACCCATTTTCACCCCTTTGTCCCCAATAATCGTGTTTTCTTCCACTTTCCCTTGGTTGAAAACAGCTTCAAGTTCTTTTAGTTTACTAGTAATGAAACAGTTTGTAAAAAGCTGAAGGCTCTAAATAAGCTAAAGGAGGAAAAGAAGATGGTGTCTGAGTTTAGAACATTATGATATGAGTGTATGGAGTCTATCCTCATGATCTATTGTGACTTATATAAGTTGTTGCTGCAGTTTGTCAGCTGATAGCATTTGTTACACAGATTTGGTGCTAAATTTGACCTTTTTTTCTCTTGACGATCAATTGAAATGTGCAACAATCGCTACAAAATGCCACATTAAGGCACCAAGACCTGGAGGAACACCAGAGAACAATCCAGACTGGAGATTTCTGCATTTCTTGGATTGTGTGTCAGCTCTTTTCACAGACTTTTTAAATGTTTATGTTGTATGTTAACATTATTTTAAAGTTCCTGTTGTGTTTTGATGCTTTGGTGATGTTGTTGTATAAACTTTCACATTTAACTGAGTTGAAAACGTCAATAAATCAGATTTCATCATCTTCACATTTACTGATAATATTTACTCACTGAGCTGCATTTTTGTGGAACTGGTTATCTTTAATCAGCAGAGAGACACACACACACACACACACACACACACACACACACACACACCTACACACATTCAGACACACACACACACACACACACACACACTCACATTCAGACACACACACACACACACACATACACACACAACCACACACACACACACACACACAACCACACACAACCACACACACAAACAAACACACACAAACAACAACACACACACACGATACTTGTTTTTTTTCTCAAATTTTTAGTAGTGTGCTTTTAATTTCTTTAAACAAAATGTGATTTTTTATATATATATATATATATATATATTACTTCTAAAACATGAGGCATTGATTGCGTGGGAGTGACTCTCCGCTACAGGAAATAACAAGAAGACTGTGACGGCATTAATGTGGCAGGAAGATGTCAGCCCGTCGTCATGTTAACACTAACACAGCCCTCCAAGCTATGGTCTGTCAGCAGAATGTGATCACATTAAAGGTGATGAGAGCAGACGGACGGTACCTGAACATGGATCACCTGCTGCTGCTGCTGCTGCTGCTGACTTCAGGTAGGACTGTGATTTAAACACCACGTCATTATGGAATTATATTTGGATGATCTTTAAATCAGACAACACACTGATCACATATACGCTTGTTGTAAACTTTTCTTTGACTAAATATTATTCAGATTGTATTCATTACTTTTCATTTATTATTAAACCATGTTTATTTATTTATTTACATTCACAAATATATATTTAACATTATTTTAGACCAACGTGTTTCTACTTGTTGCCTCCGTCAGGGTCATCATGAACCCGATCACAGACAACATTTAAACACGGTGTTAAACAGAGAAAGTAGATAAAGAAATAAAACTATCATCAAAACATATTTCTGTCAATAATTAATATGATGGTTAGTTGGAGCTCTGCTGATTCGAAAACAGGAAATGATCACCTGACACTGACAGCTTTAATCTGATAGGAGCGTCTCAGCCCGCCCTGGTTGTCATGGTAACACAAACCACAGTCCTGTTATCTGTCATCTGCCAGCAGCTTCTGATCACGTGATCAGTGTCACAGAAATGCACCTCAGAGAGTCTAAACGTCATCTTCACTGGACTAAAACTTTATCTAAAGGTCGACTTTGTCCTTTTCCCTGATGATGAAATGGAAACGCCCACTCGTCAGATACAATCTATTATTATTTTAATTTAACATCCAGTCAGTGTGAATATGTTCAGTGATGATCTCTGTGCAGTGGTTTAATTAGTTGATTAGTAGATTCAGACTGGTGACAGGAAATGATGCAGCGTGTGATCAGTGTGACCGATAAAGTATCTATCTATCTATCTATCTATCTATCTATCTATCTATCTATCTATCTATCTATCTATCTATCTATCTGCATTAAGTTACAGCTGACGCTAACACACACACGTTTCCTGCTGCTGCTTCACATTAAAACACCTCAGCTGGACCAACACAAGAGGCTTTTATTGTGAAGCAGCCACAGGAAATACAATGTCTTCATTACTGAGGTCAACAAAACAAAACAGCAGCCATTTTATTTATGTTCCTGTCAGTTTGATATATTGATTGAATTAACAGTTTGAGAGATTTTTAAACAGATAATAAGTTTTTAATCATAACATGATTATATATTACGATGATAAAAAACAAATGTGGTTACAAGACATCAAGATTACATTTTTTTTGTTAAAGTTACAAGTTTTAATCCAATTCAGCTTTAATGACCAAGTACATGTTCTTCTTCTGTTATAAACATTCTTTCATTTCTGTCTCAATATTCAAAAATCATATCAACATATTTCATGAAGATTTTTTCTAAAGTTATTAATAACATCTAAAAAACATATAAACGTCATCATTATTACTATGACCACGAGAGGCTGCGGCCTAACAACAAATGTAAATATGGCTCTAAATATGTAAATGTTAATATGTAAATGTGGCTCACAACAGGCTGCTGACAGCTGACATATATGAATGTTTTTGAGAGGTATAAAATAAAAAGACTAGACTAAATAAATATGATCAATAAAATAGACTTTTTGGTGCGTCTTCCCATGATACATGTATACACCAAATTTTGTGTCTCTACAACATTCCTGTGCGAGGGGCTGAATTTTCTTGACTTTCAAGGGGGCGCTGTTGAGTCATTTTGCCACGCCCATTCCCGCGAATACCAGAATATGTAAATTTAAGCGGAGATTTATATGTATTCCAAAAATGGTGAGCCATATTTTGCCACCATGCCACGCCCACATAGTGTGACTGTCGGTAAAGATTTATACAACATTTGATCCCCAAGGCCTCGTGATGGTACTGACCAAGTTTGAAGTAAATCGGGTGAAATCTGTAGGAGGAGTTCGTTAAAGTATGCAAGGTGGAAATGGGTAAAAAAGATGAATTGTGCGATTTTCAAACAAAAATGGCGGACTTCCTGTTTGGTTTGAGGTATGGGTCCAAAAGGCTTTTTGGTGTGTCTCCACATGATGCATGTGTGTACCAAATTTCGTGTCTCTATGTGAAACCTACTGCAAGGGCTAAGTATAAAAGTGCACCCCTTAACACTGCTATATAACTTTTTTTCATAAATACCTGCCCCTTATGCTTTAGCTACGCCCCCTTTCACAAAATGACCACCTTGCATACTTTAACAAACTCCTCCAACAGATTTCATCCCATTGACTTCAAACTTGGTCAATACCATCACAAGGCCTTTAGGAACAAAACTTATAAAGACCTTTACTGACCTTCATAATATGTGGGCGTGGCATTGTGGCAAAATATGGCGTCTCGCCATGAAACACGGAACTGTATAACTTCACCATACATTGTCTCATCTGGCCCAAAATTCTCACACGTGATGAGGGTCCACCTCTGAACACACCCACATGTCAATATAGACGCACTGTCATAGCGCCCCCCGCTGGCTACAGGAAGTCACATGTTTTATACTTAGCCTGAGCAGTAGGCTTCACGTAGAGACACGAAATTTGGTACACACATGAATCATGTGGAGACGCACCAAAAAGCCTCTTGGACCCATACCTCAAACCCAACAGGAAGTCCGCGATCTTCTTTTGAATATCGCACAATTCATCATTTTTTCCCATTTCCACCTCGCATACTTTAACGAACTCCTCCGACAGATTTCACCCCATGGACTTCAAATTTGGTCAGTACCATCACAAGGGCTTTGGGATCAAAAGCTATTGAAAGCTTTACCGAATGTCACACTATGTGGGCGTGGCATGGCGGCAAAATATATCATCTCGCCATCTAACACCAGACTGGACAACTTGACCATACCTTGTCCAATCTGTCCCAAATTTCACACACGTGATGAGGGTCCAGCCCTGAACACACCCACATGTCAATATTGACACACAGTCATAGAGCCCCCTGCTGGCAACAGCAAGTAACATGTTTTACACCTACCCCGAGCACAGTGGTAGTGGTAGTTTTTTTTTTTTACAGTGTATGGAACTCGTCATAAATAAAGAGGATAAACTCTTGCTATTAATATCTGTTGCATGAATCCACAACACGATAAATTCAGCATTAATTGAATCCATAAAGATGAACTTTATGTTGTCTGTTTCAGTGGCAGCAGCAGTTTTTTTCTTCCTCTCTGACAGACAGATAGACATGTTTCTCTGTCACCATGCTGATATTGATTTGAAGGGAAGACGGCTGTAAAATGTCAACGCTGTAGTCAATCACAACGTGTTCATCAAAACTATTTAATTAGAATTTAAAATATTGTGGCCTCATATCAGCCGGCGTCTCTGGAAAGCTCTAATAATAAGGTGAAACTAGTGAGCTCCCTTTGAGGACGAGTTTAAAAAGAGTTATTCTGAGGGGAGTGGACAATGAGCCTCTGGATGGAGAAATGAGTGCACACAGTAATAATACAGGACATTAAAATGTATTCATATTGTTGTATACTGCATTAATAGTGTGTGGTTGTCACAAAATCTCACGGCACACCAACCACTGTTATATATTGTTGTATTAAATATTATTGTATTATATTATATTATATTATATATGATTATATTATACAATGACGCGTCTGGATCCATTAAACTGTAAAGTTCAAAGTGAAGATGTATAAAAAGTTATTTATAGCATGAATGTGATCAGTCTGCATGTGTGTCTCTACAGGCCTGTGTGCTGGACGTCAGTACCATGTCATTAATGAACAGAAGAACTTTACTGAAGCACAAAGTTACTGCAGAGAGAAATACACAGACCTGGCCACTGTAGACAGCAATGAGGAAGCTGAGATCCTGAAGAAAACGGCAGAAAGAGCAGGAGTTTCCTCTGTGAGTTCACTTTCCTCTTTCTCTCCTTTCTGACATCATGTCAGTGACACGTGGGTTTAACGTTTTACAGTCTGAGACGTGAAACTTCACACAAACTTTTTAATCTTTTTGTTTTTTTACTCTGAAGGAGGACGAAGGATTTAGTTCCCTATTGAACGTGTATTATAAGAGATCTCTTAATGTCCAGTATAAACAGCAGCAATTATTACAGGAAGCAGAACCTGTTTCACTCTTCATATGGACACATGAATATTATTATTAATGCAAATATGTGTTTCAGGTCGCCTGGATCGGACTGTACGATGACGTGAACAGCTGGAGGTGGTCACTGTCAGACACAAGCTTCTACGGACCAGGAGAGGAGGAGTTCAGATGGTGGGAGACTGGAGATCCAAACAATCTAGGAGGTGTTGAACACTGCACACTGATGGGGCTTGATGGACGATGGTACGATACCAGATGCACAGGGAACATACAGGCGGTGTGCTGTGATGTGAGAGGTGAGAATATTGATGAGTGAAGGTAAAACAGACCAGTTGAGCTTGTTGACCTCTCCCCTTCTCTGCTGCTCTTTGCCTCTCTGTCTCCAGTTACATGAAGCTCATTTAAAGCAGATGAGTCCTGCCTTCATTTCTCTGTTTCTATAAAGAGCTCCATCATTAACAGCTTTATCCCACGTCACTGTCTCAGTCAACAGGGCTGCAAGAGAAGGAGTTGATATGCACACAGCTCCACGGTGACTTCAGCTTCATGCTCACATTCATTAACCCTTCTAATGCACAACATGCTCTAAAGTCACCCTCATTCATTCACATGTTATTTCATATAATAGTGTTATTTAATATAACATTGTTATTTAATGCTGCTGTGTGTTTCTGTGCTCTATCTTTTGATATCAACTTATTTTATGATTTAATATTCCAAGTATTCTTTGAATATCTTGTTTTTGATAACAACAGATCATTATTTACATTTTGCTTCTCATACTTTATGAACAAAAAAGTTTTAGTATTATTAGATAGCTAAGTACTTGGCTAAGTAGTTAGCTTATCAAGCTACTTAGCCAAGGAGTTAGCTAAGTAGTTAGCTTAGCAAGCTACTTAGCTAAATACTTAGCCAAGAAGTTAGCTAAGTAGTTAGCTTAGCAAGCTACTTAGCCAAGAAGTTAGTTAAGTAGCTTGTTAAGCTAACTACTTTGCCAAGAAGTTAGCTAAGTAGTTAGCTTATCAAGCTACTTAGCTAAAAAATGGTTATGGGTCATTTTTGACTCATGTTGTGCATTAGAAGAGTAGTGACACAAAAAGGGATTTTACTAAAAAATGAATGAAGGAAAACATGAAATTAGGATGTATGATGATCAAAAACAAACTAATTGAGGAAAAACTGGAATACTGAATGATGAAAATAATTTATTGTAAAGATATAGAACATAAAAACTTTAGATACATGTTGTACATCAAAGGGTTAAGAAACATCAAACTGCTGAGAAAAACATTCAGACGGAGAAAAACTCAGATATAAAGTTTGCATCAGTGTTGTGTGTTATGTTGCCTCTGCACAGCTCTTCTCTGGATCTATTTTCAGGGCTGGATGTGACATTTGTCCTCACTGACGACTCCATGACCTGGACCAAGGCCCAGAGCTACTGCAGAGAACACCACACAGACCTGGCCAGTGCGAGGAACCAGACAGAGAACCAGAAGGTCCAGGAGCTGATTCCAGCAGCAGGAACAGCCTGGATCGGCCTTTTCAGAGACTCCTGGAAGTGGTCCGATGGAAGCAGCTCCTCGTTCAGATACTGGATGCCAGGTCAACCTGATAACAGCAGGGGGAGGCAGGCTTGTGTAGTAGCAGATTTCAGGTCCTCTGGAGGATGGAGGGACGTGAACTGTTTCAATAAGTATCCATTCATCTGCTACGGTCCAGGTGAGTGGTAACCACTGATTCAAACAGTATTTATATTAGATTTAGGTTTACTTTAGCATGAAATGAGACAATGAAACACATTTCTGGACAATAAATGTGAACTCTCAGGATGTTGGTGTTAATGTGCAGTGACCAACTGCAGATCATCAGTTTGTGTTGACTTCAATGTGAGAATATGAACAGATGGAGGAAGTAACTGCTTCTACCTGACTGATAAAGCCCTGAACGCCCCCTGGTGGCGGCCTGCAGTATAGCTCTAAACTGACCACAGGCAGGACTAAACTAACTGAGGACACTTTATATCAACAGGATGCTGATTATTATCAGAGCAGAAATCTCTCAACTCATCATGTTTGATCGTCTGTTTAGAAGCCCCAAAAACAAGTTGAAAGCAAGTGATCAGACATCATCAGCATCAGGAATCTAGAAAGAGTTGAGTCAGGAGCGTATCTGTTTGTGAACATCACACAGCTGACCAAGTCTGACTCTGGACGGTACAGATGTGGTCTGAAAAGAGCTTTGTCTCTCCATCCATACAAGCATTTTGAGATCATTGTCACAGATGCTGAGTTTGTTCTCAAAGTGTAATGAAAACTAATGAGAATAAAAATGTTGATTTGAAGAAAGTTTTTCTTTTCACTGACAGTTGCTGATGTTTTAATACTGATTGATGGTGATAGTATAGAGAAGCATAGCACACAGAGTATCTCCTTCCTCTCATCAGGACTTGATTTGTTTCTGTTGTTCACAGCTCCGACCACTGAGACAACAACACAGAGTTTAGAGTCCAGTTCAGGAAGCTCCACACCTCCACCCACTGAGACAACAACACGGGAGACAACAGGATGTAATATATATATATATATATATACTATAATAATATATGTTTGTACCATGGTCTGGATGAACAACTGACTCTGATTGGCTGCAGGGTGCCTGTTAATTCCTGACAATAGCCAATTGTCTCTTTCAAACCAGGAAAAAATAAATAAATAAATGAATAATAATAATAATAATAATAATGATAATAATAATAATAATAATGATAATAATAATATTAATAATAATAATGATAATGATAATGATAATGATAATAATAATAATAATAATAATAATGATAATAATAATAATATTAATAATAATAATAATAATAATAATAATGATAATAATAATAATAATAATAATAATGCTAAGAAAAGACCAAATGCCAGTGTCTTCGTCTTTGTCTTTTTTTTAATACAACATTTGTTGACCATTTATTTGGATGTGAGCTGGTTGGGATCAGACGTTGTGATGTTCATGTCTCGTCCAATTTTACTCTCCACCATTTCTAAACATAAACATGAGTGTGTTTCACTCACCGGCCACTTTATTAGGTACACCTGTTCAACTGCTCGTTAACACACATGTCTAATCAGCCAATCACATGGCAGCAACTCAATGCATTTAGCATGTAGACACATTAGCATTTAGCATGTAGACACGGTGAAGACCAGCTGCTGACGGTCAAAGCGAGCACCAGAAAGAGGAAAAAAGGTGATTTAGTGACTTTGGATGTGGCATTGTACAGTTTCTACATTTTCATCTTTCTGTTGATTCTCTGCCATCCAAGTGCACATTATGTTTAGTCCCACGGTTAAAAGAAGAAGAGCTGGACAGAGGAAGTGGAAGGTGTGAAGATTGTTAGTTGAGATAAATGTTTGCAGAAATGCAGCTTGTTTTTTTTTAGACAGAGTTTATTAGAAAACAGATTCATGGTGATGTTTGACACATGAAGAGTCAAACTCCTCCCCCAGCAGAGTTTAACTCTTTATGCAGCTGGTGCAACAAGGTGATACTCAGTGGTGGAATGTAACTGAGTACATTTACTCAAGTACTGTACTTAAGAACAATTTTGAGGTACTTGTACTTTACTTGAGTATTTCCATTTTATATAACTTTATAATTCTACTTCGCTACATTTAGCTGACAGCTTCAGTTACTTTTCAGGTCGATTTTAACCAAAAAAACATGAAGAATTTAAAGTAATTAGTCTTTTTTTTTTTTTTTTAAATAAACCTCATGACAGTAAATTAATTAGGTAAAATGAGTCCTAGCTTGAGAAAATTAAAACGATGCACTTATAAATGCATCAATTTAAATAAACTAATATTATATATTTGGAATATATAAAACAATCTGAGTGGGTCCATTCTGCATAACGAGACAGTGACTCATTGGAGATGAGCGCTGTGTCACTTTCTGCTAGTTTGCTTTAATAACTTTGATATAAAACCATAAAGAAGTTAACATGATGCATTGCTGCAGATTAAACTACCCAATAAGGATATAAAGGAGGTAAAATGAGCACAACCTGAAACATCGACAGCAGTAAAATGTAACATAAACATTAATGCAGCAGTCATATTAATCCAAATATCACACCATATAATAACACAACACTCAAAGGAATCATGTTAGCACTTTTAAAGATTATTCTTTTACTTAAGTTCAGTATGTGAATACTCGTCCCACCACTGGTTGGTACTTCTACTTCTACTAGTTAACTTACTGAGCCCCCTTCAGAACAACAAGGCTTGACTCTTAAACAGCCACTTCAACAGACATTCATAGTAAACAATATTTACTCTTAATTATTAAATGAATCACAAAACACAGTGTAGCATTAGAGGTGAACTTTTATTATTATTTGCAAATTATATTGAGATAGAATAAAGACAAGACTGTTATTAACTCTATTCAGGCTGAAAACTGATTCAAACACACACTAATGAATAACAACAAATACAAAAACAGCAATGCTAAAAAAGCGGATTAAAATGAATATTCTGCACATTACACTGAGCTCAAGCTGCTGCAGCTTCAACAACAAGCAGTAAATGTTAAAATCAGCTCTGAAATCTGCAGCTGGAAGACGATTTAATGACGTTAACAAGAGTTAAATTCTCTTTTCTTGATAAATGAAGTTAAAATCCAGCTGCTGAGTTCTGAACTGACTGCTGGTGAGAAAAGTTTAGTTTCTTTGTTGATCGGTGGAGTGTGATGGAGGCAGAAGTGTTGGTCAAACTCCCTCAGCAGCTCTGATGTTTTCATAGTTCACTGTGTCATCATCTACATCATAACGCACCTGTGAAACACAACACCACACAATCAGACTTTTTAATCCCACTTAATCTGATTTAATGCCACTGATGAAATAATAATAATATAGCATAATAATGCAAGCACACCCTGTCAGAGATCAATGAACTGTTATTGTGTGTGTGTGGAGGAGCTGTCTGAGCCCAACTCAAGGAGTTGCAGGACAAATTATACATCAAAACGTGCGGTTTGATCGGGATCGGTGTGCTATTACTTCTCTCTACAGAATATGATTTTTTCACGACGTAAGTCGCGAAAAACTGCCCAAAATTTTGCATTGAAATGAATGGGACGGCCGAAAGAAAATGAGCAAAAAAGAACAATAATTGGAGATTTTCAAACGTCTACTTCTCCGGCATAATTTCACCTAGAGACTCCATTTAAACTTCAAACAGTAGACACAAGTCTTGTGTATCGGTGTATTAATCCACGTTTCGATAGGTCATATAGTTTTTTATCAATCCCTGTTCAATGACCATGATCATTTTTGGAGAAATTCTGAGATTATAATGGGTGTGTATTGCACGGAATGTTCGTGTCACAGTGTGTGATGTCATCGCTCAGAGTGTAGAGGGAGAGGTAAAATTGTCAAAAAATAAATTTTAAAACTGCGCTCCAGGCCGCAAATTCCACTCGACAGAAATAATTTATACATAGAAACGTATGAAAATTTGTCTTCTCATTCACAATCCTCTGGTAAAGCTGTCAGAGTTATAGTTTGGGCGTACGACGCAAAGATGCGCCACCAACACCACCAACAGCCTCATTGGCTCCCATATTAAAAACGCAGGAAGATTTCGGAAAAAGTGAGATTTAACAGTTTTTTTAGATCGCTCTAACAAAGCTATTTTTTCATTTTTCTTAAAAAAAACATATGTAGACGTTCAGGAAGAACTCAGGACGCTCAAAGTGAAGTCGGATCAATGATAGGTATTATGGTTTTGCCAAAAATGCTTTCTGTTGGAGGCCAGAAATTTCACTCTGTCCACCTCTGGCTGCTGTCACTCTGCCAGAAGATTCCACAGCTGTTAATTCTGTTGATTGCTCTGCTCTGATTGGTCGACCCCAACGCTTTGATGCTTTGATGCTTTGATGTGATTACAGTTACAGATACACGCACGCACGCACACACACACATGCACACACACACACACACACACACATGCGCACACATTTTGAGGTTAAAGGTCATAGGTTGCTGTATAAATAAATACTTGTAAAGGAATGCTTGTTGTAGTGTGCTCCTTGTAGATTATATAGTATCATAACATTACTAGTATTAATTGTTATAAATCTCTGAAGAATCTCATCATAGTGTACACACACCGGCAGTAGCCCCTGTGGCCCTTTCAAAATTTCCCCAGAGGAAATTTTCTAGTTATTATTACTCTCTCCTTTTTTATGTAAAGCACTTTGTGTTGCATCTCTCTTGTATGAAAAGTGCTATACAAATAGAGTCTGATTGATTGATTGATTGATTGATTGATTGATTGATTGATTGATTGATTGATTGATTGATTGATTGATGGAAAGAAAGCACTTTTGGCACTTTCACAGATATGGAGAGCACAAGAACAAGCTAACAAATGTGTGATGATGATGAAACCTGCGACTATATTGAACATTTCTAACTTCTCTCTCCAGGCTGGTGGAGGATCATCATCTATGTGCCGCTGGGTTTAGCAGCTCTCATCATAACTGTTGTTGCAGTCAACATGTGGACAAGAACTAAAGGTGACAACGCTCACAAACTTTTAAAAACAGGAAGTTTGAATTCACCTGGATTTTTATGGTAGAAGCTAAATTTGACTCTTTTATTTTGTCTTTTCAGGGAACAGAACACAGATGGGAGACAACAATGTGAGTTTAAACAACAAATTATGACTTTTTTCAGTGTAATATTTGTTTTCATGCAGAATCTGAAGTATATTGTTTTTGTTTTTCATAGCAGCGTAATGATGAAGATGAAGATGAAGGTACGGTGCACTATGAAAACGTTGGAGAGCCTTCTGCCTCCATCAGACTCCACTGATCAACAACATCAACTCAGCACAGAGTCCACTGCTGGTAGATATCAGCTCAACATCTGTAGCAAACAGAAATAATGAAACATTGTCTTTATTGTTCCTCTGTATTAGTTTTTAACTTTGAGCCAGACAAAGACACTCAGGTTCTGATCTGACATTAAGAGACGCCCCCTGGTGGTGAAACTTAGTTTACGTCATTGTTTAACTCTCACCTACCCATAAATATTAAGTCAAGTCAAGTCAAGTCAAAGTTTATTTATAGACATTTAAAAACAACCTCAGCTGACCAAAGTGCTGTGCAGTTATTAAAATACAACAAAAATCATACACAAATATAGTTCATTCATTCATTACCATTAACCGCTTATCCGCAATCGGGTGGCGGGGGGCTGGAGCCGATCCCAGCTGCCATTGGGCGAGAGGCGGGTACACCCTGGACAGGACGCCAGACTATCGCAGGGCTGACACATAGAGACAGACAATCACACTCTCATTCACTCCTACGGGCAATTTAGAGTCACCAATTAAACCTAAGTGCATGTTTTTGGACTGTGGGAGGAAGCCGGAGAACCCGGTGAGAACCCACGCTGACACGGGGAGAACATGAGAACTCCACACAGAAGAGCCGCAGGCGGGAGGCGAACCGGCAACCCTCTAGCTAGGTTTAAGAGCATCAGTGTGTTTAACCATCTATGTTTCACCTCTACAGCTGTTAACCACATTCTCACCAGAACACGGCCTCAGTTTTAAAATAACTGCAAAGATACAGTGATCTCAGACCTGTGCATGCTGTCAGACAACACCATCAACCACTTCTGTTTTTATAAAAACAACTAGAAGCAAAGTTGCAGTTGGGGGGTCTTGCTCTTTTTCTACATCCTCCTCCTCCTCCTCTAATTCTCACTCCTTCTGCTATAATACTGTAAAAAAAAATATAAATCTCTCTATATACATTTGCAAAATCAAGTATTCTTTTAAAATTTTATATAAAAATAGAAAATAAGAAAAGAAATTGAGATTTGGGGGGAAGAACTGAGCTAAAAACATTTTTTTTCACAAAATAAAAAAATTGCAAACACAAAATGAAACAGCGCGGCTTTATGGAGCCCCTAAATAATTATTTGTACTTTGAGACGAGCAGTTCATGATCATTTTTGGAGAAATTCTGAGATTATAATGGGTGTGTATTGCACGAAATGTTCGTGTCACAGTGTGTGACATCATCGCCAGAGTGTAGAGGGAGAGAAAAAACTGTGAATAAATAAATTTTAAGACTGCGCTCCAGGCCGCAAATTCCACTCTACAGAAATAATTTATACATAGAAACGTAAGAAAATTAGTCTTCTCACTCACAATCCTCTGGTAAAGCTGTCAGAGTTATAGTTTGGGCGTAGGATGCACAGATGATCCACCAACACCACCAACAGCCTCATTGGCTCCCATATTAAAAACGCAGGGAGATTTCTGAAAAAGTGAGATTTTAAAGTTTTTTTTAGATCGCTCTAACAAAGCTATTTTTTCATTTTTCTTTAAAAAAAAAACATATGTAGACGTTCAGGAAGAACTCAGGACGCTCAAAGTGAAGTCGGATCAATGATAGGTATAATGGTTTTGCCAAAAATGCTTTCTGTTCGAGGACAGAAATTGCAGTCTGTCCACCTCTGCTTTCACTGGAACAGGTGTCAGTTAATTCTGTTGATTGCTTTGATCTGATTGCCTTTGTTCTTTGATGTGATTACAGTTACAGATACACACACACACACGCACTAAAGTGCGCACACTCCTCACACATGCATACACATGCTTCAAACACACGCACACGCACGCACGCACACACACACACACACACACACACACTAACACACACACATTTTGAGGTTAAAGGGCATAGTTTTAAATCTCTGAAGAATCTCATCATAGTGTACACACACCGGCAGTAGCCCCCGTGGCCCTTTCAGAATTTCCCCAGAGGAAATTTTCTAGTTATTATTATTATTATTATTATTATTAATCAACGTGGATAAATCGACTTAGAAGTCACAGAGTGAAGTTGGCTGCAGAACTTCAGTGAGAAACTTTTCTTCAGTGTCACAGTGACGCTGTGATGGTTATCTGATCATGCATGAGTTCACCTCAAACAGGAGCTGCTGACAGATGATTCTGCATTCTTTTAATGGACACACTTTGACTAAATGTTGACATATATGGGTGACATAAGTGTTCCCCAATAATAATGATTGGTGTGTATTTTAGGCACAATTTATTGGCTGTCTTCAGCTTGTGATTCACATGTTCATATTGAATTAACATAAAATAATTCATTAAAATTAGCATTTTTTTTGTGCTAATTCTATAAATTCTTATACTTACAGTTGCACAGAGTATTTATTTTCTGTAATACATGGGATTTCAACATTAAAAAAATATATTTTTTATCCGTCCCTATGATCCGGTCAACTCTGTTATCGCTGTTATAAAACCATATAAAAACCCTACAGCATTCAAATAAAACATAAGACCTGCACCCAGTGATGTCACTTCCTCTTGCAGAAAAGATTTGGAGGTAACTATGGAATGTTAAACTTTCTCTCTCATTAATTTGTACAAAATGTTGAGAATACACCAACAGTAGATTAATTAAATGTCAAATTTGTTACTATGATATTCTAGTGAATCTGTAAGTAATTTTTTCAAAAACAATTATATGATGAAAATTCATTAAATGATGGTTTTATTCATGACATGTGGTATCTGGTTTTAAGCTAGCACGTGGAGTTAAAGCACAAAATGGTGGAAAATGTCAACTCTGTTATCATTGAAATTTTGAAACATGTAACAGAGTTGACGATAACAGAGTTACTGTTTTTGGCCTTTTACACACAGTTTGTCAACTCTGTTATTCATGTCAACTCTGTTCACATAGCCATCAACTCTGTTTCTCACAGTTTTATTAAAAAAAATTCTAATTAAATATGTTTTATTGTTGAAAAACTGACCAGAAGCTGTGTCATAATTAACTTTCTCACTATACATGAAATTTGAAAGCATTTCATTCATTTTTGGAGCAATATTTAGAGAAAATCCAAACTGTCTTGGCAACTTTCCAATTAAATGTGTCAATGTTTTTACTCCTGAAAAAATAATGTTTATCTTAGAAAATTTAAAGTTGAATTAGCTGATGTAAAGACAAAAGTTCTCTTAGGAAAGACATGGTTTTAAACTGTATTACATTTGAGTACTATAAATATTTACCCTAATTTGTCAGCAACAGAGTTGACTGATTTTACTGTTATTACGATGATTTTCAGATTAAATATTTTAAATCTTACATGTTTAAGCTTGGCAAATGCTGGATTTAAAGTATTCTCTATGGGAATTAAAAAGGTTTTATGGAAAAAAATAAAATAAAATTCTTAATTTTTCTAAACTTCAAATGTACCCACAATTCTGAAATGGGCCATATATGCAAATATTAAAAAATTACAAATCAGTTTTACAGGATCTTTCTCCCAAAATATGTCTGTGTAATGAGTGTGACTGCAGCTCCTGCACCAGAGAAAACTCTTCTCAAGGCTCGTTGGAGAAGAATTACACTGCAGAACTTTAGTTTGAGCCTTAAAAATTTTGTGTTTTTAAAATAAAACTGATCCTAATAATAATAAATAAAGAGCAGATTTGTTGGAGCAGTAACTCAGTGACTGTCCTGCTGTCTGTGGAGAGTGGTACTACTGCAGTAGTACTTGTGTGTACTGCAGTAGTACTTTTGTGTACTGCAGTGCTTGTGTAGTAATAGACCGTTGTTGGTCAGAAACCAGAGAAGAAGAAGAAGGAGAAGAGTATTGATCTCGACTCCTCTTTCCTACACATTTTTACACATTTATAAACATATATGCATTTTTTTTACACAATTTTCATGCATTTTTACGCATTAGAAACATATTGGTACACATTTACATAGAAAAATGTATATACATTTTACACATTTATACAAACTTTTTACACTGATACAAATGTTTTTAAATTTTTCCAATTTTTTTAACACATACATTTATTTCAGTCATACATGAATACGACATAAACACACAGATTCTTTTTACACAATAATTCAGATGTATACACACTTTTTTAAAGTTATACATTCATACACATTTATCTGTACTTTAACACATTTTAATGTTTAATTTTTAATGTGTTTTTATGCCCCAAATGTTTAACAAAAGGCATCAGCACATAACTGAGCATGAGAATGACTTCATGTACTCGTATCATAATGCTCTCAACCTTTATACACTTTAATCATTTTAATTAATTACTTAATGTTTATTAATGAGCAGAACAACTTGTCATCAGTGCTGAGCTGCAGCTCAGATTAATCTTCAGGTTCCAGCTTTCAGATGATGTTCACCACTTCTATGGGACATCTGCTGCTGACCTGCTGTCTCCAACTAAAAATACTCAAACATGGTTCTTTGTGGCTCTGTGAGGGTTAACTGAGGCTTCATCTGAAACAGGAAACTATAAGTTAGAGTGCAGCTCCCCGTCCCCCCTCCTCTCCCTGTTCCCTCCCCTTCAGCTCTACAGTTCTTAGAATGGCTCTAACAACTTGAGCTGACAGGCGCCACTTCCTGTTGATTAGATCAGAGCTGAAAACCAGTTTCACTTCTCTGGAAGTCCAATAACAGTTATAACTTTCAGTACAACAAATTCCAAACTCCCGTCTCAGGTCTTCGGTCCTCCAGAGTGGGAGTGTACCTGGATCACAGAGCAGGTATTCTGTCCTTCTACAGCATCTCTGAAACCATGACCCTCCTCCACAGAGTCCAGACCACGTTCACTCAGCCGCTCCACGCTGGAGTTTATGTTTATTGGTTTGGTGGAGTCTCTGCTGAGTTCTGTAGACTCAAATAAACAGAAGAAATTTAAAGCAGTAGTTACCATGGTCATTTTACCTCTTTATTTTGTAATTATGTGCCTTTTTTTTTGGATATTTACATCTTTTTTGTAATTATGTGTCTCTTTTATAAGCAATTTTTTGGTAGTTTGGTTTTGTTTTATAGTTGCTTTTACTGCAGTAAAATGTTTTAACTCTTTTTGTTGTTGTTTTTTGCTTAACTGAAGTATAAATTAATTCTTCCTCCCCTGCGTTTGGTGAACAGAAAATAATTGTTTGTTTCTATTAAAATCAACAGTGGCATCATGTAAACAAACTGGCCTTTAAAGAGTTAAAATTGAGAGAATAAATATATATTTGATTGTTATTATCAGGACTGCTGCTGGGTATAAGATGAAACTCTGTGAAAGAGAAAAATAATTAATATTTTTATAGCATTTTGAGGTAGTCAACATTTTGTATTCAGATGTAACAAGATGGAGTTGTTTGTTTGTTTTTAAATCTGATTCTGCAAAATAACAAAATAAAAATGGATCAATACAAATGTTGTTGATCATCATTGACCTTTATCACACTGGAAAAATAAAAAATATGTAAACAAACATTTAAAGGGTTAAAAGTGTGAAATTTAATTATAATTTGGTCGTTATAATGAAGAATGATGTTGAATTGAAAAATATTTAGTATTTTTAAACCGGTTTATCAGGAATTATTACAGTATATATATTATATATAACATATTATTTATATATTTATGTTTTATGTATTTAATACAAATAATATGCAATATCTTATATATTAATAGTATTAACAATATATAATAATATTATTAAATGACTATTATTAATTATTAAATTTCTTTAATGTATATGTATCGGTCGGTGCAGATCTTTTTTAGAAATCGAAAGAATAAATGTGTAAAATCAGGTGTTACAGTGTTTGAATGAAAAAAGTAAACATAAATATAAAACTAATAAAATGTGCATTAAAATTACATATAAAAACATTCAATTGTTATTGGGGATATAAACCCTCATATCATGAGCGACATATTTAATTACAGATAATTATTGTAATTTTAAATTAGACGTAAACTGTATAAATAATAGAGAAACTTTCTTGTTCAAAAATCTGAAATAAATGTATTTTTTTCTTTTTGACATTAAACTTGAATTAACAGTTGTGTTGTTAATAATGAGCTGTATATATTTAATTACTGATAATTATTGTTATTTCGCATTAATTTGTACGTGATTTAAGAAAGAAGAAATATTATTGTACATATTTGTTTGGTAATTTGTTATTATTAGTGTCAAACTTAAAGTAACAGTTGGGTTTTTAATTTACAGAAAATGTCTGTAATTTGAGAGTTTTGTGTTCAGCTAAAAATAAATCATCTTAAAAACAGTTTGTTTGTTGTTGTTGTTGTTGTTGTTGTTGAGTTTTCCCTCAATCTGTGAGGCAGAAATCTCCACTTGAGCAGCACTTTGACCAAACTTTCTCCATTCTGAGCTGAGCTTTGTTGATCAATCATTCATCGTCTGATTTATACACATTTTATTAGAGAAAACATGGAGAAAAGTCGGATTATTTGACTCAGAAACACTGGATCCTACATTTCCCATCATGCAGCTGGACAGTGTGTCAGCTGTGAAGAGTTGATCCCACAGCGCTCCCTGCTGGACAAGCTGTGGAACAACAACATTCATCTTCTGCTTTTTCTTTGACTTCATCTGCAACATTCACAGCAGCAGGAATATAAATATATTTTATTGATCATATTTATTCATTATTATATGTGAACGACCAGGCTCCGCTTTAGAAACATAACTAAATGTTTATTTATTATTTTACTTTGTATTTCATCCTCTTATTATTTATGTATGCATTTTCTTTAACATTTTTTTATTTATAATTAAGTGTGTCATCAGGTAAAGTCTTGAAATAATAATAAAAAATGAATAGATAATACATTAATTTAGATTACAATTAATTACATACATGCAAGAATAAACACATTAAAATTAATAAATGTAAAATAGGACAGTAGATAAATAGGTGCATTAATACAAATGCAAACAAAGAAGCAAATAAAAATGTGACATTTTATCATTATTTCAGTGTTCTGTGGAACCTTTAATGTGATAATAATGAATTTCTGGAGGTATTTTTCAGTGTATTTGTGGTTGTGTTAGCTTCAGACATGTTGAGCTGCTGTGAAAAGCTTCGGTGAGTTTAATCACATTAACGATGGCTGAACTGGAGCTGAGCTGAGTCATCGCTAGTCTTCTTCACTTCACCTTTTCCTGCTGATGAGTCGACACGTCTGCTGCTAGAAACATAATAAACAGTAATAATAATGTGAGCTGCAGCATGAAGATGGATATTATTATAATTAGGGCCTCGGGGCAATCTCCCCAGCACTGGTCCCGTACAGCAATATCTGTAGGGACCAGTGCTGCACTACTGTTATACTGTGGATTTCTTCTTCTTCCTCTTCCGGACGCAATTTCGTCCCACTACTAGTCCTACAACTTGAAGAGTTGCAGGACAAATTATATATCAAAACGTGCGGTTTGATCGGGATCGGTGTGCTATTACTTTTCTCTACAGAATACGAATTGCCCAAAAACTGCCCAAAATTTTGCATTGAAATGAATCTATGGCTGTGGGCTCTGCCACCTCTCAGTGTGGATGCTCCCACAGGTTGCTTTTTCCTCATCTGGATCCTCGGTGCCTTGCCATGTCTCTACACTGTCAATCAATATGTGCTGTGTGTGAGTCTGAGTGTGTGTTTGTGTGCGTGCATGACTAAATGCGAGTGTGCATGTTTGTGTATGTATACTTACAGATGTGTATGTGGGGGAGGGAGGGGTGGGTTTTGTCATTTTTATTGTTTGTTTTTTCTTATTTTTTGTAAAGCACTTTGTGTTGCATTTTTATGTATGAAAAGCGCTATATAAATAAAGTTTGATTTGATTTGATTTGATTTGATTTGAATGGGATGGCTGAAAAAAAAATGAGTGAAAAAGAACAATAATTCGAGATTTTTAAACGTCTACTTCTCCGGCATAATTTCACCTAGAGACTCCATTTAAACTTTAAACAGTAGACACAAGTCTTGTGTATCGGTGTATTAATCCACGTTTCAATAGGTCAGATCAGAGTTATAGTTCGGGCGTAGGACGCACAGATGATCCACCAACACGCACCAACAGTTGTTGTGGATGGAGCAGGCTCTTCACCAGCTCCAGGGTGATGGGGCTCAATGGGAGGTGGATGGGTGGAGACCCTTGGCCTCAGAGGGCTTCACCACAGCTGCATTACCTGACAGGAAATGAGAAAAGAGAAGATCGTCACAAGATTGAAACACACAATCCGCTCTAATAAGTTACATTTATTTCTATTTTCCTCTAAAATTACCCATTTTCACCCCTTTGTCCCCAATAATCGTGTTTTCTTCCACTTTCCCTTGGTTGAAAACAGCTTCAAGTTCTTTTAGTTTACTAGTAATGAAACAGTTTGTAAAAAGCTGAAGGCTCTAAATAAGCTAAAGGAGGAAAAGAAGATGGTGTCTGAGTTTAGAACATTATGATATGAGTGTATGGAGTCTATCCTCATGATCTATTGTGACTTATATAAGTTGTTGCTGCAGTTTGTCAGCTGATAGCATTTGTTACACAGATTTGGTGCTAAATTTGACCTTTTTTTCTCTTGACGATCAATTGAAATGTGCAACAATCGCTACAAAATGCCACATTAAGGCACCAAGACCTGGAGCAACACCAGAGAACAATCCAGACTGGAGATTTCTGCATTTCTTGGATTGTGTGTCAGCTCTTTTCACAGACTTTTTAAATGTTTATGTTGTATGTTAACATTATTTTAAAGTTCCTGTTGTGTTTTGATGCTTTGGTGATGTTGTTGTATAAACTTTCACATTTAACTGAGTTGAAAACGTCAATAAGTCCGATTTCATCATCTTCACATTTACTGATAATATTTACTCCCTGAGCTGCATTTTTGTGGAACTGGTTATCTTTAATCAGCAGAGAGACACACACACACACACACACACACACACACACCTACACACATTCAGACACACACACACACACAAACACACTCACATTCAGACACACACACACACACACACACATACACACACAACCACACACACACACACACACACACACAACCACACACAACCACACACACAAACAAACACACACAAACAACAACACACACACACGATACTTGTTTTTTTTCTCAAATTTTTAGTAGTGTGCTTTTAATTTCTTTAAACAAAATGTGATTTTTTATATATATATATATATACATATTACTTCTAAAACATGAGGCATTGATTGCGTGGGAGTGACTCTCTGCTACAGGAAATAACAAGAAGACTGTGACGGCATTAATGTGGCAGGAAGATGTCAGCCCGTCGTCATGTTAACACTAACACAGCCCTCCAAGCTGTGGTCTGTCAGCAGAATGTGATCACATTAAAGGTGATGAGAGCAGACGGATGGTACCTGAACATGGATCACCTGCTGCTGCTGCTGCTGCTGCTGACTTCAGGTAGGACTGTGATTTAAACACCACGTCATTATGGAATTATATTTGGATGATCTTTAAATCAGACAACACACTGATCACATGTACGCTTGTTGTAAACTTTTCTTTGACTAAATATTATTCAGATTGTATTCATTACTTTTCATTTATTATTAAACCATGTTTATTTATTTATTTACATTCACAAATATATATTTAACATTATTTTAGACCAACGTGTTTCTACTTGTTGCCTCCGTCAGGGTCATCATGAACCCGATCACAGACAACATTTAAACACGGTGTTAAACAGAGAAAGTAGATAAAGAAATAAAACTATCATCAAAACATATTTCTGTCAATAATTAATATGATGGTTAGTTGGAGCTCTGCTGATTCGAAAACAGGAAATGATCACCTGACACTGACAGCTTTAATCTGATAGGAGCGTCTCAGCCCGCCCTGGTTGTCATGGTAACACAAACCACAGTCCTGTTATCTGTCATCTGCCAGCAGCTTCTGATCACGTGATCAGTGTCACAGAAATGCACCTCAGAGAGTCTAAACATCATCTTCACTGGACTAAAACTTTATCTAAAGGTCGACTTTGTCCTTTTCCCTGATGATGAAATGGAAACGCCCACTCGTCAGATACAATCTATTGTTATTTTAATTTAACATCCAGTCAGTGTGAATATGTTCAGTGATGATCTCTGTGCAGTGGTTTAATTAGTTGATTAGTAGATTCAGACTGGTGACAGGAAATGATGCAGCGTGTGATCAGTGTGACTGATAAAGTATCTATCTATCTATCTATCTATCTATCTATCTATCTATCTATCTGCATTAAGTTACAGCTGACGCTAACACACACACGTTTCCTGCTGCTGCTTCACATTAAAACACCTCAGCTGGACCAACACAAGAGGCTTTTATTGTGAAGCAGCCACAGGAAATACAATGTCTTCATTACTGAGGTCAACAAAACAAAACAGCAGCCATTTTATTTATGTTCCTGTCAGTTTGATATATTGATTGAATTAACAGTTTGAGAGATTTTAAACAGAGAATAAGTTTTTAATCATAACATGATTATATATTACGATGATAAAAAACAAATGTGGTTACAAGACATCAAGATTACATTTTTAAAAGTTTTAATCCAATTCAGCTTTAATGACCAAGTACATGTTCTTCTTCTGTTATAAACATTCTTTCATTTCTGTCTCAATATTCAAAAATCATATCAACATATTTCATGAAGATTTTTTCTAAAGTTATTAATAACATCTAAAAAACATATAAACGTCATCATTATTACTATGACCACGAGAGGCTGCGGCCTAACAACAAATGTAAATATGGCTCTAAATATGTAAATGTTAATATGTAAATGTGGCTCACAACAGGCTGCTGACAGCTGACATATATGAATGTTTTTGAGAGGTATAAAATAAAAAGACTAGACTAAATAAATATGATCAATAAAATAGACTTTTTGGTGCGTCTTCCCATGATACATGTATACACCAAATTTTGTGTCTCTACAACATTCCTGTGCGAGGGGCTGAATTTTCTTGACTTTCAAGGGGGCGCTGTTGAGTCATTTTGCCACGCCCATTCCCGCGAATACCAGAATATGTAAATTTAAGCGGAGATTTATATGTATTCCAAAAATGGTGAGCCATATTTTGCCGCCATGCCACGCCCACATAGTGTGACCGTCGGTAAAGATTCATACAACATTTGATCCCCAAGGCCTCGTGATGGTACTGACCAAGTTTGAAGTAAATCGGGTGAAATCTGTAGGAGGAGTTCGTTAAAGTATGCAAGGTGGAAATGGGTAAAAAAGATGAATTGTGCGATTTTCAAACCAAAATGGCGGACTTCCTGTTTGGTTTGAGGTATGGGTCCAAAAGGCTTTTTGGTGTGTCTCCACATGATGCATGTGTGTACCAAATTTCGTGTCTCTATGTGAAACCTACTGCAAGGGCTAAGTATAAAAGTGCACCCCTTAACACTGCTATATAACTTTTTTTCATAAATACCTGCCCCTTATGCTTTAGCTACGCCCCCTTTCACAAAATGACCACCTTGCATACTTTAACAAACTCCTCCAACAGATTTCATCCCATTGACTTCAAACTTGGTCAATACCATCACAAGGCCTTTAGGAACAAAACTTATAAAGACCTTTACTGACCTTCATAATATGTGGGCGTGGCATTGTGGCAAAATATGGCGTCTCGCCATGAAACACGGAACTGTATAACTTCACCATACATTGTCTCATCTGGCCCAAAATTCTCACACGTGATGAGGGTCCACCTCTGAACACACCCACATGTCAATATTGACACACAGTCATAGCGCCCCCCGCTGGCTACAGGAAGTCACATGTTTTATACTTAGCCCGAGCAGTAGGCTTCACGTAGAGACACGAAATTTGGTACACACATGAATCATGTGGAGACGCACCAAAAAGCCTCTTGGACCCATACCTCAAACCCAACCGGAAGTCCGCGATCTTCTTTTGAATATCGCACAATTCATCATTTTTTCCCATTTCCACCTCGCATACTTTAACGAACTCCTCCGACAGATTTCACCCCATGGACTTCAAATTTGGTCAGTACCATCACAAGGGCTTTGGGATCAAAAGCTATTGAAAGCTTTACCAAATGTCACACTATGTGGGCGTGGCATGGCGGCAAAATATATCGTCTCGCCATCTAACACCAGACTGGACAACTTGACCATACCTTGTCCAATCTGTCCCAAATTTCACACACGTGATGAGGGTCCAGTCCTGAACACACCCACATGTCAATATTGACACACAGTCATAGAGCCCCCTGCTGGCAACAGCAAGTAACATGTTTTACACCTACCCCGAGCACAGTGGTAGGAGAAACGCCATTTGGGACTCATGGGGACCGTTCAGTACTGCGCGCAGTCCTAGTTTATCTTTTTTTTTTTTTTTTTTTACAGTGTATGGAACTCGTCATAAATAAAGAGGATAAACTCTTGCTATTAATATCTGTTGCATGAATCCACAACACGATAAATTCAGCATTAATTGAATCCATAAAGATGAACTTTATGTTCTGTTTCAGTGGCAGCAGCAGTTTTTTTCTTCCTCTCTGACAGACAGATAGACATGTTTCTCTGTCACCATGCTGATATTGATTTGAAGGGAAGACTGTAAAATGTCAACGCTGTAGTGAATCACAACGTGTTCATCAAAACTATTTCATTAGAATTTAAAATATTGTGGCCTCATATCAGCCGGCGTCTCTGGAAAGCTCTAATAATAAGGTGAAACTAGTGAGCTCCCTTTGAGGACGAGTTTAAAAAGAGTTATTCTGAGGGGAGTGGACAATGAGCCTCTGGATGGAGAAATTAGTGCACACAGTAATAATACAGGACATTAAAATGTATTCATATTGTTGTATACTGCATTAATAGTGTGTGGTTGTCACAAAATCTCACGGCACACCAACCACTGTTATATATTGTTGTATTAAATATTATTGTATTATATTATATATGATTATATGATATGATAGCAGGGATAATGTGTCATCAAACTTGAGTAAATGTACTTTGTTACATTCCAGATTTGACTACAAACACAACGACGCGTCTGGATCCATTAAAATCCATGTATCAAAAGTGATTTACAGCATGAATGTGATCAGTCTGCATGTGTGTCTCTACAGGCCTGTGTGCTGGACGTCAGTACCATGTCATTAATGAACAGAAGAACTTTACTGAAGCACAAAGTTACTGCAGAGAGAAATACACAGACCTGGCCACTGTAGACAGCAATGAGGAAGCTGAGATCCTGAAGAAAACGGCAGAAACAGCAGGAGTTTCCTCTGTGAGTTCACTTTCCTCTTTCTCTCCTTTCTGACATCATGTCAGTGACACGTGGGTTTAAAGTTTTACAGTCTGAGACGTGAAACTTCACACAAACTTTTTAATCTTTTTGTTTTTTTACTCTGAAGGAGGACGAAGGATTTAGTTCCCTATTGAACGTGTATTATAAGAGATCTCTTAATGTCCAGTATGAACAGCAGCAATTATTACAGGAAGCAGAACCTGTTTCACTCTTCATATGGACACATGAATATTATTATTAATGCAAATATGTGTTTCAGGTCGCCTGGATCGGACTGTACGATGACGTGAACAGCTGGAGGTGGTCACTGTCAGACACAAGCTTCTACGGACCAGGAGAGGAGGAGTTCAGAGGATGGAATCCTGGAGAACCAAACAATCTAGGAGGTGTTGAACACTGCACAGAGATGGGGCTTGATGGACGATGGTACGATACCAGATGCACAGGGAACATACAGGCGGTGTGCTGTGATGTGAGAGGTGAGAATATTGATGAGTGAAGGTAAAACAGAGCAGTTGAGCTTGTTGACCTCTCCCCTTCTCTGCTGCTCTTTGCCTCTCTGTCTCCAGTTACATGAAGCTCATTTAAAGCAGATGAGTCCTGCCTTCATTTCTCTGTTTCTATAAAGAGCTCCATCATTAACAGCTTTATCCCACGTCACTGTCTCAGTCAACAGGGCTGCAAGAGAAGGAGTTGATATGCACACAGCTCCACGGTGACTTCAGCTTCATGCTCACATTCATTAACCCTTCTAATGCACAACATGCTCTTAAGTCACCCTCATTCATTCACATGTTATTTAATATTATAGTGTTATTTAATATAACATTGTTATTTAATGCTGCTGTGTGTTTCTGTGCTCTATCTTTTGATATCAACTTATTTTATGATTTAATATTCCAAGTATTCTTTGAATATCTTGTTTTTGATAACAACAGATCATTATTTACATTTTGCTTCTCATACTTTATGAACAAAAATGTTTTAGTATTATTAGATAGCTAAGTACTTGGCTAAGTAGTTAGCTTATCAAGCTACTTAGCCAAGGAGTTAGCTAAGTAGTTAGCTTAGCAAGCTACTTAGCTAAATACTTAGCCAAGAAGTTAGCTAAGTAGTTAGCTTAGCAAGCTACTTAGCCAAGAAGTTAGTTAAGTAGCTTGTTAAGCTAACTACTTTGCCAAGAAGTTAGCTAAGTAGTTAGCTTATCAAGCTACTTAGCTAAAAAATGGTTATGGGTCATTTTTGACTCATGTTGTGCATTAGAAGAGTAGTGACACAAAAAGGGATTTTACTAAAAAATGAATGAAGGAAAACATAAAATGAGGATGTATGATGATCAAAAACAAACTAATTGAGGAAAACCTGGAATACTGAATGATGAAAATAATTTATTGTAAAGATATAGAACATAAAAACTTTAGATACATGTTGTACATCAAAGGGTTAAGAAACATCAAACTGCTGAGAAAAACATTCAGACGGAGAAAAACTCAGATATAAAGTTTGCATCAGTGTTGTGTGTTATGTTGCCTCTGCACAGCTCTTCTCTGGATCTATTTTCAGGGCTGGATGTGACATTTGTCCTCACTGACGACTCCATGACCTGGACCAAGGCCCAGAGCTACTGCAGAGAACACCACACAGACCTGGCCAGTGTGAGGAACCAGACAGAGAACCAGAAGGTCCAGGAGCTGATTCCAGCAGCAGGAACAGCCTGGATCGGCCTTTTCAGAGACTCCTGGAAGTGGTCCGATTGAAGCAGCTCCTCGTTCAGATACTGGATGCCAGGTCAACCTGATAACAGCAGGGGGAGGCAGGCTTGTGTAGTAGCAGATTTCAGGTCCTCTGGAGGATGGAGGGACGTGAACTGTTTCAATAAGTATCCATTCATCTGCTACGGTCCAGGTGAGTGGTAACCCCTGATTCAAACAGTATTTATATTAGATTTAGGTTTACTTTAGCATGAAATGAGACAATGAAACACATTTCTGGACAATAAATGTGAACTCTCAGGATGTTGGTGTTAATGTGCAGTGACCAACTGCAGATCATCAGTTTGTGTTGACTTCAATGTGAGAATATGAACAGATGGAGGAAGTAACTGCTTCTACCTGACTGATAAAGCCCTGAACGCCCCCTGGTGGCGGCCTGCAGTATAGCTCTAAACTGACCACAGGCAGGACTAAACTAACTGAGGACACTTTATATCAACAGGATGCTGATTATTATCAGAGCAGAAATCTCTCAACTCATCATGTTTGATCGTCTGTTTAGAAGTCCCAAAAACAAGTTGAAAGCAAGTGATCAGACATCATCAGCATCAGGAATCTAGAAAGAGTTGAGTCAGGAGCGTATCTGTTTGAGAACATCACACAGCTGACCAAGTCTGACTCTGGACGGTACAGATGTGGTCTGAAAAGAGCTTTGTCTCTCCATCCATACAAGCATTTTGAGATCATTGTCACAGATGCTGAGTTTGTTCTCAAAGTGTAATGAAAACTAATGAGAATAAAAATGTTGATTTGAAGAAAGTTTTTCTTTTCACTGACAGTTGCTGATGTTTTAATACTGATTGATGGTGATAGTATAGAGAAGCATAGCACACAGAGTATCTCCTTCCTCTCATCAGGACTTGATTTGTTTCTGTTGTTCACAGCTCCGACCACTGAGACAACAACACAGAGTTTAGACTCCAGTTCAGGAAGCTCCACACCTCCACCCACTGAGACAACAGGAGGTAATATATATATATATATATATATATATATATATATATATATACTATAATAATATATGTTTGTACCATGGTCTGGATGAACAACTGACTCTGATTGGCTGCAGGGTGCCTGTTAATTCCTGACAATAGCCAATTGTCTCTTTCAAACCAGGAAAAAATAAATAAATAAATGAATAATAATAATAATAATAATGATAATAATAATAATAATAATGATAATAATAATATTAATAATAATAATGATAATGATAATGATAATAATAATAATAATAATAATGATAATAATAATAATATTAATAATAATAATAATATTAATAATAATAATGATAATGATAATGATAATAATAATAATAATGATAATGATAATAATGATAATAATAATAATAATAATAATAATAATAATAATAATAATAATAATAATAATAATAATATTAATAATAATAATAATAATAATAATAATAATAATAATAATAATAATGCTAAGAAAAGACCAAATGCCAGTGTCTTTGTCTCTGTCTTATATTTTTTAATACAACATTTGTTGACCATTTATTTGGATGTGAGCTGGTTGGGATCAGACGTTGTGATGTTCATGTCTCGTCCAATTTTACTCTCCACCATTTCTAAACATAAACATGAGTGTGTTTCACTCACCGGCCACTTTATTAGGTACACCTGTTCAACTGCTCGTTAACACACATGTCTCATCAGCCAATCACATGGCAGCAACTCAATGCATTTAGCATGTAGACACATTAGCATTTAGCATGTAGACACGGTGAAGACCAGCTGCTGACGGTCAAAGCGAGCACCAGAAAGAGGAAAAAAGGTGATTTAAGTGACTTTGGATGTGGCATTGTACAGTTTCTACATTTTCATCTTTCTGTTGATTCTCTACCATCCAAGTGCACATTATGTTTAGTCCCGCGGTTAAAAGAAGAAGAGCTGGACAGAGGAAGTGGAAGGTGTGAAGATTGTTAGTTGAGATAAATGTTTGCAGAAATGCAGCTTGTTTTTTTTTAGACAGAGTTTATTAGAAAACAGATTCATGGTGATGTTTGACACATGAAGAGTCAAACTCCTCCCCCAGCAGAGTTTAACTCTTTATGCAGCTGGTGCAACAAGGTGATACTCAGTGGTGGAATGTAACTGAGTACATTTACTCAAGTACTGTACTTAAGAACAATTTTGAGGTACTTGTACTTTACTTGAGTATTTCCATTTTATATAACTTTATAATTCTACTTCGCTACATTTAGCTGACAGCTTCAGTTACTTTTCAGGTCGATTTTAACCAAAAAAACATGAAGAATTTAAAGTAATTAGTCTTTTTTTTTTTTTTTTTAAATAAACCTCATGACAGTAAATTAATTAGGTAAAATGAGTCCTAGCTTGAGAAAATTAAAACGATGCACTTATAAATGCATCAATTAAAATAAACTAATATTATATATTTGGAATATATAAAACAATCTGAGTGGGTCCATTCTGCATAACGAGACAGTGACTCATTGGAGATGAGCGCTGTGTCACTTTCTGCTAGTTTGCTTTAATAACTTTGATATAAAACCATAAAGAAGTTAACAGAATATAATATGATGCATTGCTGCAGATTAAACTACCCAATAAGGATATAAAGGAGGTAAAATGAGCACAACCTGAAACATCTACAGCAGTAAAATGTAACATAAACATTAATGCAGCAGTCATATTAATCCAAATATCACACCATATAATAACACAACACTCAAAGGAATCATGTTAGCACTTTTAAAGATTATTCTTTTACTTAAGTTCAGTATGTGAATACTCGTCCCACCACTGGTTGGTACTTCTACTTCTACTAGTTAACTTACTGAGCCCCCTTCAGAACAACAAGGCTTGACTCTTAAACAGCCACTTCAACAGACATTCATAGTAAACAATATTTACTCTTAATTATTAAATGAATCACAAAACACAGTGTAGCATTAGAGGTGAACTTTTATTATTATTTGCAAATTATATTGAGATAGAATAAAGACAAGACTGTTATTAACTCTATTCAGGCTGAAAACTGATTCAAACACACACTAATGAATAACAACAAATACAAAAACAGCAATGCTAAAAAAGCGGATTAAAATGAATATTCTGCACATTACACTGAGCTCAAGCTGCTGCAGCTTCAACAACAAGCAGTAAATGTTAAAATCAGCTCTGAAATCTGCAGCTGGAAGACGATTTAATGACGTTAGCAAGAGTTAAATTCTCTTTTCTTGATCAATGAAGTTAAAATCCAGCTGCTGAGTTCTGAACTGACTGCTGGTGAGAAAAGTTTAGTTTCTTTGTTGATCGGTGGAGTGTGATGGAGGCAGAAGTGTTGGTCAAACTCCCTCAGCAGCTCTGATGTTTTCATAGTTCACTGTGTCATCATCTACATCATAACGCACCTGTGAAACACAACACCACACAATCAGACTTTTTAATCCCACTTAATCTGATTTAATGCCACTGATGAAATAATAATATAGCATAATAATGCAAGCACACCCTGTCAGAGATCAATGAACTGTTATTGTGTGTGTGTGGAGGAGCTGTCTGAGCCCAACTCAAAGAGTTGCAGGACAAATTATACATCAAAACGTGCGGTTTGATCGGGATCGGTGTGCTATTACTTCTCTCTACAGAATATGAATTTTTCACGACGTAAGTCATGAAAAACTGCCCAAAATTTTGCATTGAAGTGAATGGGACGGCCGAAAGAAAATGAGCAAAAAAGAACAATAATTGGAGATTTTTAAACGTCTACTTCTCCGGCATCATTTCACCTAGAGACTCCATTTAAACTTTAAACAGTAGACACAAGTCTTGTGTATCGGTGTATTAATCCACGTTTCGATAGGTCATATAGTTTTTTATCAATCCCTGTTCAATGACCATGATCATTTTTGGAGAAATTCTGAGATTATAATGGGTGTGTATTGCACAGAATGTTCGTGTCACAGTGTGTGACATCATCACCAGAGTGTAGAGGGAGAGAAAAAACTGTCAATAAAAAAAAATTTGAAAACTGCGCTCCAGGCCGCAAATTCCACTCTACAGAAATAATTTATACATAGAAACGTAGGAAAATTAGTCTTCTCCCTCACAATCCTCTGGTAAAGCTGTCAGAGTTATAGTTTGGGCGTAGGACGCACAGATGCGCCACCAACACCACCAACAGCCTCATTGGCTCCCATATTAAAAACACAGGAAAATTTCTGAAAAAGGGAGATTCAACAGTTTTTTTAGATCGCTCTAACAAAGCTATTTTTTCATTTTTCTTAAAAAAAACATATGTAGACGTTCAGGAAGAACTCAGGACGCTCAAAGTGAAGTCGAATCAATGATAGGTATTATGGTTTTGCCAAAAATGCTTTCTGTTCGAGGCCAGAAATTTCACTCTGCCCACCTCTGGCTGCTTTCACTCTGCCAGAAGATTCCACAGCTGTTAATTCTGTTGATTGCTCTGCTCTGATTGGTCGACCCAAACGCTTTGATGCTTTGATGTGATTACAGTTACAGATACACGCACACACACACACACACACACACAAACACACACACATGCGCACACATTTTGAGGTTAAAGGTCATAGGTTGCTGTATAAATAAATACTTGTAAAGGAATGCTTGTAGTAGGTGTGCTCCTTGTATATTATATAGTATCATAACATTACTAATATTAATTGTTATAAATCTCTGAAGAATCTCATCATAGTGTACACACACCGGCAGTAGCCCCCGTGGCCCTTTCACAATTTCCCCAGAGGAAATGTTCTAGTTATTATTACTCTCTCCTTTTTTATGTAAAGCACTTTGTGTTGCATCTATCTTGTATGAAAAGTGCTATACAAATAGAGTCTGATTGATTGATTGATTGATTGATTGATTAATTGATTGATTGATTGATTGATTGATTGATTGATTGATTGATTGATGGAAAGAAAACACTTTTGGCACTTTCACAGATATGGAGAGCACAAGAACAAGCTAACAAATGTGTGATGGTGATGAAACCTGCGACTATATTGAACATTTCTAACTTCTCTCTCCAGGCTGGTGGAGGATCATCTATGTGCTGCTGGGTTTAGCAGCTCTCATCATAACTGTTGTTGCAGTCAACATGTGGACAAGAACTAAAGGTGACAACGTTCACAAACTTATAAAAACAGGAAGTTTGAATTCACCTGGATTTTTATGGTAGAAGCTAAATTTGACTCTTTTATTTTGTCTTTTCAGGGAACAGAGCACAGATGGGAGACAACAATGTGAGTTTAAACAACAAATTATGACTTTTTTCAGTGTAATATTTGTATTCATGCAGAATCTGAAGTATATTGTTATTGTTTTTCACAGCAGCGTAATGATGAAGATGAAGATGAAGGTACGGTGCACTATGACAACGTTGGAGAGCCTTCTGCCTCCATCAGACTCCACTGATCAACAACATCAACTCAGCACAGAGTCCACTGCTGGTAGATATCAGCTCAACATCTGTAGCAAACAGAAATAATGAAATATTGTCTTTCTTGTTCCTCTGTATTAGTTTTTAACTTTGAGCCAGACAAAGACACTCAGGTTCTGATCTGACATTAAGAGACGCCCCCTGTTGGTGAAACTTAGTTTACGTCATTGTTTAACTCTCACCTACCCATAAATATTAAGTCAAGTCAAGTCAAAGTTTATTTATAGACATTTAAAAACAACCTCAGCTGACCAAAGTGCTGTGCAGTTATTAAAATACAACAAAAATCATACACAAATATAGTTCATTCATTCATTACCATTAACCGCTTATCCGCAATCGGGTGGCGGGGGGCTGGAGCCGATCCCAGCTGCCATTGGGCGAGAGGCGGGTCCACCTGGACAGGACGCCAGACTATCGCAGGGCTGACACATAGAGACAGACAATCACACTCTCATTCACTCCTACGGGCAATTTAGAGTCACCAATTAAACCTAAGTGCATGTTTTTGGACTGTGGGAGGAAGCCGGAGAACCCGGTGAGAACCCACGCTGACACGGGGAGAACATGAGAACTCCACACAGAAGAGCCGCAGGCGGGAGGCGAACCGGCGACCCTCTAGCTCTAGCTGACCTGACTTCTGACCGCCATAACCTTGAAAGTCATGTGACTTGGACACAAACCAATAGAAAAAAATACCAGGTTGGGATATGACTGTCATTAACTTGCATTGTAGCGAAATCTGTGTCAGTTTCACGGAAATTTTAGTGACTCCGTGGCTATTCCACGGATTCCTGTGAGACCAGGTTGATAAATCCAGTAGAGTTTAAATAAGATATGAGTTGTTTGGCTTAACGATGGCAAAGTGAGAATACAGCAGCAGCTAAATATATTGGTTTCTTATGTAATATGTGTCCTTGCAGGGGCAGAATGAATGTTGTTAAAATTAATTCTTGCTTGTTTTTTCTCATCATTGTTTTAATTGCTTGTTGTTTTTATTGCTCAATTAAATAAATGAATAGTTCCACAAGATTGCAAATTATTTCCTCGTCTGGTTTTGACATATTTTGAGTTACATGAGTTTTTTCTTTGTTTGGTGCTTTTAGTATTTATCTGTCAGAAAAACTTCTTGACTTTCAAGCACAACACTTAGAGGTTCTAAAAATGTAAAAAGAGAGAAAACGCCCAGAACTATCTTGTTGGGGCTCACAGGGTTTAAGAGCATCAGTGTGTTTAACCATCTATGTTTCACCTCTACAGCTGTTAACCACATTCTCACCAGAACACGGCAAACGCAAAATGAAACAGCGCGGCTTTATGGAGCCCCTAAATAATTATTTGTACTTTGAGACGAGCAGTTCATGATCATTTTTGGAGAAATTCTGAGAATATAATGGGTGTGTATTGCACGAAATGTTCGTGTCACAGTGTGTGACAGAAATTGCAGTCTGTCCACCTCTGCTTTCACTGGAACAGGTGTCAGTTAATTCTGTTGATTGCTTTGATCTGATTGCCTTTGTTCTTTGATGTGATTACAGTTACAGATACACACACACACATGCACTAAAGTGCGCACACTCCTCACACATGCATACACATGCTTCAAACACACGCACACGCACGCACGCACACACACACACACACACACACACACACACTAACACACACACATTTTGAGGTTAAAGGGCATAGTTTTAAATCTCTGAAGAATCTCATGATAGTGTACACACACCGGCAGTAGCCCCCGTGGCCCTTTCAGAATTTCCCCAGAGGAAATTTTCTAGTTATTATTATTATTATTATTAATCAACGTGGATAAATCGACTTAGAAGTCACAGAGTGAAGTTGGCTGCAGAACTTCAGTGAGAAACTTTTCTTCAGTGTCACAGTGACGCTGTGATGGTTATCTGATCATGCATGAGTTCACCTCAAACAGGAGCTGCTGACAGATGATTCTGCATTCTTTTAATGGACACACTTTGACTAAATGTTGACATATATGGGTGATTTCAGAATTGCGTGTACATTTCGCGTCTCCCAGAAAAACCTTTGATTATTATTGAATGTTCCCCAATAATAATGATTGGTGTGTATTTTAGGCACAATTTATTGGCTGTCTTCAGCTTGTGATTCACATGTTCATATTGAATTAACATAAAATAATTCATTAACATTTGCAGTTTTTTTGAGCTAATTCTATAAATTCTTATACTTACAGTTGCACAGAGTATTTATTTTCTGTAATACATGGGATTTCAACATTAAAAAAATATATTTTTTATCCGTCCCTATGATCCGGTCAACTCTGTTATCGCTGTTATAAAACCATATAAAAACCCTACAGCATTCAAATAAAACATGTGACCTGCACCCAGTGATGTCACTTCCTCTTGCAGAAAAGATTTGGAGGTAACTATGGAATGTTAAACTTTCTCTCTCATTAATTTGTACAAAATGTTGAGAATACACCAACAGTAGATTAATTAAATGTCAAATTTGTTACTATGATATTCTAGTGAATCTGTAAGTAATTTTTTCAAAAACAATTATATGATGAAAATTCATTAAATGATGGTTTTATTCATGACATGTGCTATCTGGTTTTAAGCTAGCACGTGGAGTTAAAGCACAAAATGGTGGAAAATGTCAACTCTGTTATCATTGAAATTTTGAAACATGTAACAGAGTTGACGATAACAGAGTTACTGTTTTTGGCCTTTTACACACAGTTTGTCAACTCTGTTATTCATGTCAACTCTGTTCACATAGCCGTCAACTCTGTTTCTCACAGTTTTATTAAAAAAAATTCTAATTAAATATGTTTTATTGTTGAAAAACTGACCAGAAGCTGTGTCATAATTAACTTTCTCACTATACATGAAATTTCAAAGCACTTCATTCATTTTTGGAGCAATATTTAGAGAAAATCCAAACTGTCTTGGCAACTTTCCAATTAAATGTGTCAATGTTTTTACTCCTGAAAAAATAATGTTTAGCTTAGAAAATTTAAAGTTGAATTAGCTGATGTAAAGACAAAAGTTCTCTTAGGAAAGACATGGTTTTAAACTGTATTACATTTGAGTACTATAAATATTTACCCTAATTTGTCAGCAACAGAGTTGACTGATTTTACTGTTATTACGATGATTTTCAGATTAAATATTTTAAATCTTACATGTTTAAGCTTGGCAAATGCTGGATTTAAAGTATTCTCTATGGGAATTAAAAAGGTTTTATGGAAAAAAATAAAATAAAATTCTTAATTTTTCTAAACTTCAAATGTACCCGCAATTCTGAAATGGGCCATATATGCAAATATTAAAAAATTACAAATCAGTTTTACAGGATCTTTCTCCCAAAATATGTCTGTGTAATGAGTGTGACTGCAGCTCCTGCACCAGAGAAAACTCTTCTTAAGGCTCGTTGGAGAAGAATTACACTGCAGAACTTTAGTTTGAGCCTTAAAAATGTTGTGTTTTTAAAATAAAACTGATCCTAATAATAATAAATAAAGAGCAGATTTGTTGGAGCAGTAACTCAGTGACTGTCCTGCTGTCTGTGGAGAGTGGTACTACTGCAGTAGTACTTGTGTGTACTGCAGTAGTACTTTTGTGTACTGCAGTGCTTGTGTAGTAATAGACCGTTGTTGGTCAGAAACCAGAGAAGAAGAAGAAGGAGAAGGGTATTGATCTCGACTCCTCCTTCCTACACATTTTTACACATTTATAAACATATATGCATTTTTTTACACAATTGTCATGCATTTTTACGCATTAGAAACATATTGGTACACATTTACATAGAAAAATGTATACAATTTAACACATTTATACAAACTTTTTACACTGATACAAATGTTTTTAAATTTTTCCAATTTTTTTAACACATACATTCATTTCAGTCATACATGAATACGACATAAACACACAGATTCTTTTTACACAATAATTCAGATGTATACACACTTTTTTAAAGTTATACATTCATACACATTTATCTGTACTTTAACACATTTTAATGTTTAATTTTTAATGTGTTTTTATGCCCCAAATGTTTAACAAAAGGCATCAGCACATAACTGAGCATGAGAATGACTACATGTACTCGTATCATAATGCTCTCAACCTTTATACACTTTAATCATTTTAATTAATTACTTAATGTTTATTAATGAGCAGAACAACTTGTCATCAGTGCTGAGCTGCAGCTCAGATTAATCTTCAGCTTCCAGCTTTCAGATGATGTTCACCACTTCTACGGGACATCTGCTGCTGACCTGCTGTCTCCAACTAAAAATACTCAAACATGGTTCTTTGTGGCTCTGTGAGGGTTAACTGAGGCTTCATCTGAAACAGGAAACTATAAGTTAGAGTGCAGCTCCCCGTCCCCCCTCCTCTCCCTGTTCCCTTCCCTTCAGCTCTACAGTGCTTAGAATGGCTCTAACAACTTGAGCTGACAGGCGCCACTTCCTGTTGATCAGATCAGAGCTGAAAACCAGTTTCACTTCTCTGGAAGTCCAATAACAGTTATAACTTTCAGTACAACAAAGTCCAAACTCCCGTCACAGGTCTTCGGTCCTCCAGAGTGGGAGTGTACCTGGATCACAGAGCAGGTATTCTGTCCTTCTACAGCATCTCTGAAACCATGACCCTCCTCCACAGAGTCCAGACCACGTTCACTCAGCCGCTCCACGCTGGAGTTTATGTTTATTGGTTTGGTGGAGTCTCTGCTGAGTTCTGTAGACTCAAATAAACAGAAGAAATTTAAAGCAGTAGTTACCATGGTCATTTTACCTCTTTATTTTGTAATTATGTGCCTTTTTTTTTTTTGGATATTTACATCTTTTTTGTAATTATGTGTCTCTTTTATAAGCAATTTTTTGGTAGTTTGGTTTTGTTTTATAGTTGCTTTTACTGCAGTAAAATGTTTTAACTCTTTTTGTTGTTGTTTTTTGCTTAACTGAAGTATTAATTAATCCTTCCTCCCCTGTGTTTGGTGAACAGAAAATAATTGTTTGTTTCTATTAAAATCAACAGTGGCATCATGTTATGGGCTTAAATTTGTCTCATTAATACTTGTAAACACACAGGGGGTGATCTACAAATATTTTTGATTTGCACACGTGTTTTGCTATCCACAAATACAAATTTCTAATTTGTAACTTGTATTTTGGTTTTTACAAATACCAGTGTACTTGTAAATATATTGTGTTTTTGTAAATACACAATTTTCCATTTGTAAAAACAAAAAAGCCATTTGTAAAACTGAAAATTCTGCTTGTGAAGTGTGACTCAGCATTTGTGGATCACCAATCACACACACGCATCTCTTTCCTCACTTGCGTATTTTTGAGACGTTCTTGTCGCAGATCCACACAGATCCACAAGCAAGAAGCCCCTGGCTGCAGCCTGCAGATCGGGGCGGAGCTCAATGGACGTTGAGGTGGGTGGAGTCAAACGTTGAGCTGGGTGGAGTATGTTAGATTTACTCAACGGCACCACTTATTAATGACAGCGCGAAGCACCGTTCGGTTGTTATTACTGGCCGCATATAAACAAATAAGGAGCATATATATATTTATATTTTTGTTTGTAATGACTCAAGTAAAGAAATGAGGACTATTAGTTTTATATGGAATGACTATTCAGCATTCACAAGTATAGTTAATTTTGACTGACATGACATAAGCAATGATAATGTTATAAAACAGCAGAGAGATGTATGAAAGCAATTAATGCATGTCCAAAAGCATTTATAATTTGTTGTAAGGACAAACTGCTAATATGATGAGCACAAATGACTAAATGTTGAGGTTGAACTAACTGTTGTGCAAATGTTAATATTGATGTGAGAAATGCACCAAATGACAAATAAGGGAGTTTGAAGCGCCATTAAAACTTTAAAAAGCTGTTGTCATTCCCATTTTCATCATGCCAAAATAGTTTGCATCCTTTTGAAGTCTAATGTCGAGTTTTTTTTGCCTTTAGTGAATTCTAGTAAAATATGGGTCATCGTTTATTTTGATAAATGTTAAAACTTTATCTATCCTAATGCTATTATGATGTGTCATTTGTAACATTTTACTTGTACTAGAAAAATTCTGTCAGACACACTGACAAGGTGAATGTGCTTTGTACATAAGGTTATACCACTTACGTAAGAGATCAAAGACTGAGGTGACTTTAACATCATCTTTATTGAACTGAACACAATTAAAAATCAAAGATAACATATTTAAAAAATAACATAAATAACTGAATAAAAAATCACAGCAAAACCCCTCTATTAAACAACATAAACCAATAAATTCAAAAATCAAAGCAATACACAACACAGTACAGGCCTAGAAGCCCATGTAGATAAGTATCCAAAACATATGGAATACAATAATGACAAAGTATGAAAAAATATACTGAACATATGATGTAATACAGAATATATGATGGGTATTTAAATATAATACTTAAAAAATATGAATATAAATAATATTTATAAAATATTAAATATCGAGCCACATGCACACATTTACTTACAGTTACTTACAAGTGCATATCCATACAATTAAAAATATATATACAGACAATGGCCCTTTTAATATAATAATACAGAATATATTTTATATTATTTCATATTTGTTTATTATTATTTCATAATTAAACTGTCACATGCATCAAGGAAGCAGGCAGTCCTCTGGTGTTGCTGCTTCTCACACTGCATCCTCTCATAGAGTCGTATGGAGCTTCACAAGATGGACCAACTGTTTTCATCTACAAAATAAGATAGCATAAATGAAAAATCCAGTCATCACAAACCTTTTGGGCTGGCTAAATCACATTGAATCATTGTTGAATGAGGCCTGATCATTTCTGTGTAGGGCTCACAGCTACTCCAGAAGATTCATTTGGATTAAAGACTGAATTCAGTGAGAATTGTCAACAAATTCTCTCCATGCTTCAAGATGGAGGTCGTTCTTTGTCCCCCTCCAAACAAAGACAAACGACCCCACCCCCACAGGTATCTGGAGATACCTAAAGGCGTCTCATTGGCTGATACCAACAGGAAATACAACTTCCAGGTTGGGACACAAAAGTCTTGTGCAGCCACCCCTTCTCCCTCTTCTCTTCTCAACTCCCTGAGGAACAGCATGTCTGCTGTCCTGGTCTGATCTTCCAGGAGGAAGATCAGACTTCTCTCTGTCTCCAGCTCTAAGAGAAGCCCGGTGAGGCCCAAACCAAGTGGGCCCGCCACCACGCTTCTAAGTTTCCTGCCTGTGATCTATCCTGGACATAATCACAGAGACCCTCACCAAGCTTCTGGAGCCAACAGCAAACAACGCTACAACCACAAAACCCAACCAGGAACCAGATTCTTCCTCAAAGGAGTGCTGTTTTCCCCTTTCAACTCTGGACTTTGTGGTATAGTACTGGGCAGTTAGTAAGCAAGAACAAGTTTGTTAAGCTTTAATCAATGGTGTGATCTGTTGTGTGTTTAAGTATATTTGTTGGGATATTTTGTGTAGTTAGATCACTTGAAGTTGTATGATTAATGTTGCTCTACATATCTCAAGTTGTACATGTAATTTAACTATGACTCATTTGATTTGCTCACACACTAATCCACATGAAATATACCTTTAATCTGGCTTCCCACAACACATAGACCTTCAAGACCGCATGGTCTATTGTTCTCCAAGAACAAAAGGGCTTCCGCCATTTTGATTTATTTAAATGACCGCCTTTCGGCAGCCATTTTGTTACACATTCTTACCTACATGTTGTTACACATTCTCACCTACATTTCCACTGTAAATAGTCGTTTAGATTAGTTATTGTGTGTTCTGTTTGCTTTGCTTTATTTAGAATAAATATGTTTTTGGATTGATATGCTTCTCCCTTTAATGTTGCACATGAATGAATGATTTGCTAACCTCTGCTATGGAAAGAACTCAAAATTCCTTCAACCGTTACTAAATATTAATAAGGTAATTCGATTATAATTATATTCATAATTAATAATCAATGTTCCAAATTGATAATTTGTTAACCTTATGAGACTGATTAACTATGATTTGCTATCTTTTCCTATTCCTAAGTGAATAGGTGGTGCCCCTCGAGTAACTTTAATTCATTTAAAGTATTAAATATTAATTTAGTCAATTTCCGATAGCAAAATTGACCTAAATTAGCTTTACCTCTAAATATTTTGGTACCCCTAATGGAGGCAATGTGTATCTGAACCAGATACCCCTACATCTGTATTATTGCTTCAATATGTGTATTCACTGATAGACAGACTGCAGCACAGGATTTAATACAGCCCCATATTCAGAAACATAACATATTCACCATACAGGTTATGATTCACCATATCAGATCTTTTAAACAATACTTTCACCATACTTTAGGCTGTTTATTTTGTTATAGCCTAAATATCTCCTCATCTTTGTGTCTCACAGCAAACCTGTCTCCTACAAATTATGTTTGTATATTACCGTTTAATAATTAGCCTCAGTTGTGTGGTGATAAGGTCATCACTGCCTGGATTATGTTCAGAAACAACACTTTTTTGAGTGAATGAAACTGTAATTTATAGGAGACAGTAGACACCTGAGTACACACACCTGGGCTAACGTTACACACACTATAGTTATCACACAGCATTATTAGCTGCTTTCTTAGCATGCTCTAGTGATTTTATTAGCCCTTACTAACAGAGAAAAAGAGGATCGTGTAGATAAAGTATAAGCACGTACCATCATTCATCTCTTTAACTAGGTCACGTCTTCTCACGTCTCCTCCGGTAAACAGCAGCTAGCAGGCCCGCTGTTGTGAAGTTTGCGGCTCGACTTGTACTCCCGAGCTATCACAGTCTCTTTATCATTGTCCTCGTTTAGATAACTACAGTCAGAGACATTCTCTCCTCATTATCTCGGCTAACGTTAGCCGGACCGTTAGCGTCCTAGCCGGAGGTCCCGCTGTCTCTCTCTCGTCTCCTCACCTACCGGTGCAGTGAAATAGTCCATAATTAACTCTGTCCAGTTATCAACACATGTAGCACATCTATCTCTGATTAAATTGAAAAGTTTTGCAATGTTCTCCTCACATTAATCCACCGGAGCTAAACGACTGAAGTTCCACTGCTTTTGACTCCACCCAGCTCAACGTTTGACTCCACCCAGCTCAACGTTTGACTCCACCCACCTCAACGTCCGTTGAGCTCCGCCCTGATCTGCAGGCTGCAGCCAGGGGCTTCTTGCTTGTGGATCTGTGTGGATCTGCGACAAGAACGTCTCAAAAATACGCAAGTGAGGAAAGAGATGCGTGTGTGTGATTGGTGATCCACAAATGCTGAGTCACACTTCACAAGCAGAATTTTCAGTTTTACAAATGGCTTTTTTGTTTTTACAAATGGAAAATTGTGTATTTACAAAAACACAATATATTTACAAGTACACTGGTATTTGTAAAAACCAAAATACAAGTTACAAATTAGAAATTTGTATTTGTGGATAGCAAAACACGTGTGCAAATCAAAAATATTTGTAGATCACCCCCTGTGTGTTTACAAGTATTAATGAGACAAATTTAAGCCCATATCATGTAAACAAACTGGCCTTTAAAGAGTTAAAATTGAGAGAATAAATATATATTTGATTGTTATTATCAGGACTGCTGCTGGGTATAAGATGAAACTCTGTGAAAGAGAAAAATAATTAATATTTTTATAGCATTTTGAGGTAATCAACATTTTGTATTCAGATGTAACAAGATGGAGTTGTTTGTTTGTTTTTAAATCTGATTCTGCAAAATAACAAAATAAAAATGGATCAATACAAATGTTGTTGATGGGGCGTTCCTGGTGGCACACCTGGTAGAGCGCGTACCACAGAGGCCCAGTCCTCATATGCGGGTTCGAATCCGGCTCGGAGCCCTTTCCTGCATGTCTTCCCCTCTGTCTCCCCCTTTCACTCTCAATCTCTCCTGTCAATAAAAGCTAAAAAATGCCCAAAAAAAAAAAAAAAAAATGTTGTTGGTCATCATTGACCTTTATCACACTGGAAAAATAAAAAATTTGTAAACAAACATTTAAAGGGTTAAAAATGTGAAATTTAATTATAATTTGGTCGTTATAATGAAGACTGATGTTGAATTGAAAAATATTTAGTATTTTTAAACCGGTTTATCAGGAATTATTACAGTATATATATTATATATAATCATTGAAGTGAATGGGATGGCTGAAAAAAAATGAGCGAAAAAGAACAATAATTGTAGATTTTTAAAGGTCTACTCCTCCGGCATAATTTCACCTAGAGACTCCATTTAAACTTTAAACAGTAGACACAAGTCTTGTGTATCGGTGTATTAATCCACGTTTCGATAGGTCATATAGTTTTTTATCAATCCCTGTTCAATGACCATGATCATTTTTGGAGAAATTCTGAGATTATAATGGGTGTGTATTGCACAGAATGTTCGTGTCACAGTGTGTGACATCATCACCAGAGTGTAGAGGGAGAGGTAAAACTGTCAAAAAATAAATTTGTAAACTGCGCTCCAGGCCGCAAATTCCACTCTACAGAAATAATTTATACATAGAAACGTAGGAAAATTAGTCTTCTCTCTCACAATCCTCTGGTAAAGCTGTCAGAGTTATAGTTTGGGCGTAGGACGCACAGATGATCCACCAACACGCACCAACAGTTGTGGATGGAGCAGGCTCTTCACCAGCTCCAGGGTGACGGGGCTCAATGGGAGGTGGATGGGTGGAGACCCTTGGCCTCAGAGGGCTTCACCACAGCTGCATTACCTGACAGGAAATGAGAAAAGAGAAGATCGTCACAAGATTGAAACACACAATCCGCTCTAATAAGTTACATTTATTTCTGTTTTCCTCTAAAATTACCCATTTTCACCCCTTTGTCCCCAATAATCGTGTTTTCTTCCACTTTCCCTTGGTTGAAAACAGCTTCAAGTTCTTTTAGTTTACTAGTAATGAAACAGTTTGTAAAATGCTGAAGGCTCTAAATAAGCTAAAGGAGGAAAAGAAGATGGTGTCTGAGTTTAGAACATTATGATATGAGTGTATGGAGTCTATCCTCATGATCTATTGTGACTTATATAAGTTGTTGCTGCAGTTTGTCAGCTGATAGCATTTGTTACACAGATTTGGTGCTAAATTTGACCTTTTTTTCTCTTGACGATCAATTGAAATGTGCAACAATCGCTACAAAATGCCACATTAAGGCACCAAGACCTGGAGGAACACCAGAGAACAATCCAGACTGGAGATTTCTGCATTTCTTGGATTGTGTGTCAGCTCTTTTCACAGACTTTTTAAATGTTTATGTTGTATGTTAACATTATTTTAAAGTTCCTGTTGTGTTTTGATGCTTTGGTGATGTTGTTGTATAAACTTTCACATTTAACTGAGTTGAAAACGTCAATAAGTCGGATTTCATCATCTTCACATTTACTGATAATATTTACTCACTGAGCTGCATTTCTGTGGAACTGATTATCTTTAATCAACAGACACACACACACACACACACACACACACACACACACAACCACACACACACACACACACACACACACACATTCAGACACACACACACACACACACACACACACACACTCACATTCAGACACACACACACACACATACACACACAACCACACACACACACACACACACACAAACACACACATTCAGACACACACACACACACACACACACACACAACCACACACACACACGATACTTGTTTTTTTTCTCAAATTTTTAGTAGTGTGCTTTTAATTTCTTTAAACAAAATGTGATATTATATATATATATATATATATATATATATATATATATTACTTCTAAAACATGAGGCGTTGATTGCGTGGGAGTGACTCTCTGCTACAGGAAATAACAAGAAGACTGTGACGGCATTAATGTGGCAGGAAGATGTCAGCCCGTCGTCATGTTAACACTAACACAGCCCTCCAAGCTATGGTCTGTCAGCAGAATGTGATCACATTAAAGGTGATGAGAGCAGACGGACTTTACCTGAACATGAATCACCTGCTGCTGCTGCTGCTGATGACTTCAGGTAGGACTCTGATTTAAACACCACGTCATTATGGAATTATATTTGGATTGATCTTTAAATCAGACAACACACTGATCACATGTACGCTTGTTGTAAACTTTTCTTTGACTAAATATTGTTCAGATTGTATTCATTACTTTTCATTTATTATTAAACCATGTTTATTTATTTATTTATTTACATACACAAATATATATTTAACATTATTTTAGACCAACGTGTTTCGACTTGTTGCCTCCGTCAGGGTCATCATGAACCAGATCACAGACAACATTTAAACACGGTGTTAAACAGAGAAAGTAGATGAAGAAATAAAACTATCATCAAAACATATTTCTGTCAGTAATTAATATGATGGTTAGTTGGAGCTCTGCTGATTCGAAAACAGGAAATGATCACTTGACACTGACAGCTTTAATCTGATAGGAGCGTCTCAGCCCGCCCTGGTTGTCATGGTAACACAAACCACAGTCCTGTTATCTGTCATCTGCCAGCAGCTTCTGATCACGTGATCAGTGTCACAGAAATGCACCTCAGAGAGTCTAAACGTCATCTTCACTGGACTAAAACTTGATCTAAAGGTCGACTTTGTCCTTTTCCCTGATGATGAAATGGAAACGCCCACTCGTCAGATACAATCTATTATTATTTTAATTTAACATCCAGTCAGTGTGAATATGTTCAGTGATGATCTCTGTGCAGTGGTTTAATTAGTTGATTAGTAGATTCAGACTGGTGACAGGAAATGATGCAGCGTGTGATCAGTGTGACTGATAAAGTATCTATCTATCTATCTATCTATCTATCTATCTATCTATCTATAGCCATTTCATTTATGTTCCTGTCAGTTTGATATATTGATTGAATTAACAGTTTGAGAGATTTTTAAACAGAGAATAAGTTTTTAATCATAACATGATTATATATTACGATGATAAAAAACAAATGTGGTTACAAGACATCAAGATTACATTTTTAAAAGTTTTAATCCAATTCAGCTTTAATGACCAAGTACATGTTCTTCTTCTGTTATAAACATTCTTTCATTTCTGTCTCAATATTCAAAAATCATATCAACATATTTCATGAAGATTTTTTCTAAAGTTATTAATAACATCTAAAAAACATATAAACGTCATCATTATTACTATGACCACGAGAGGCTGCGGCCTAACAACAAATGTAAATATGGCTCTAAATATGTAAATATAAATATGTAAATGTGGCTCACAACAGGCTGCTGACAGCTGACATATATGAATGTTTTTGAGAGGTTCCACAGTAACGTGGAAGTTCTAAGACAAGAGTGAACTACCAGTCACTTTCTGGAGGTTTCTTTTTTCTCTTTATTCACTAGAAAATTTCAGTTTCACAACTAGTTCCCTTACCTCTTTAACTGTTGCTGTTCAAATATTTTAAACTGTGGTGGTTTTACTCTGTAATTATTATTAGGGACCGAGCACTAACGGTGCGAGGACCCTATTGTAATTAGGGACCGAGCACTAACGGTGCAAGGACCCTATTGAAATTGTTCCGTTTTTTATTATTAGGGACCGAGCACTAACGGTGCGAGGACCCTATTGAAATTGAAGGAATTAGGGACCGAGCACTAACGGTGCGAGGACCCTATTGAAATTGGTCCGTTTTTTATTAGGGACCGAGCACTAACGGTGTGAGGACCCTATTGAAATTGGTCCGTTTTTTATTATTATTAGGGACCGAGCACTAACGGTACGAGGACCCTATTGAAATTGGTCCGTTTATTATTATTCATACCAAAAGTAAATCGCCTTTTTGGGGGCTTTATCATATTCAAAAACTCACCATTTTTGGAATATACGTCAATCTCCTAGTAAATTTACGTATTCTAGTATTTGCAGGAATGGGCGTGGCAAAATGACTCACTAGCGCCCCCTTGAAAGTCAAGAAAATTAAGCCCCTCGCACACGAATGTCGTAGAGACACGAAATTTGGTACACACGTGTATCATGGGAAGACGACCCAAAAGTTTCTAGGACCCATACCCTAAAACGTACAGGAAGTCGGCAATCTTGGATCGAAAATGGCGTTTCCTGCTGTTTTGGCCCATTTCCACGTTGCATACTTTAACGAACTCCTCCTACAGATTTTACCCGATCAACTTCAAACTTGGTCAGTACCATCACAAGGCCTTTGGGATCAAAAGTTGTATAAATCTTTACCAACGGTCACACTATGTGGGCGTGGAATGGCGGCAAAATATGGCGTCTCGCCATAAAACAACAGATCTTTATAACTTCTCCATTCTTTGTCCCATCTGGTCCAAACTTCTCATGCTTCATCAGAGTCCAGCTCTTTACACTTCTAAATAACAATATTTCATAAAGCCCCGCCCCTAGTGCTATATCCACGCCCCTTTTCATAAAATTACCATGTTGCATACTTTAACGAACTCCTCCGACAGATTTCACCCCATGGACTTCAAACTTGGTCAGTACCATCACAAGGCCTTTGGGATCAAAAGTTTTATAAATCTTTACTGACGGTCACACTATGTGGGCGTAGCATGGCGGCAAAATATGGCATCTCGCCAACTAACAGCAGACTGTATAACTTGACCATTCATTGTCCAATCTGTCCCAAATTTCACACATGTGATTAGGGTCCAGCCCGGGACACACCAATGTGTCAATATTGACACACAGTCATAGCGCCCCCTGCTGGCAACAGCAAGTAACATCTTTTACGCCTAGCCCCAGCAGTAGGTTTCACGTAGAGACACGAAATTTGGTACACACGTGTTTCATGTGGAGACGCACCAGAAAGCCTCTTAGACCCATACCTCAAACCCAACAGGAAGTCCGCCATCTTGGTTTGAATATCGCACTTGTCATCGTTTTTGGCCATTTCCAGGTCACATAATTTAACAAACTCCTCCTACAGATTTCATCCAATTCTCTTCAAACTTGGTCAGTACCATCACAAGGCCATGGGGATGAAAAGTTGTATAAATCTTTACCGACGGTCACACTATGTGGGCGTGGCATGGCACCAAAATATGGCGTCTCGCCATAAAACACGAGATTGTTATAACTTCTCCATTCTTTGTCCCATCGGGTCCAAACTTCTCATGCTTCATCAGAGTCCAGCCCTTAACACTTCTACATAACAACATTTCATAAAGCTCCGCCCCTTGTGCTATATCCACGCCCCCTTTCATCACATGACATCCTTGCATACTTTACATAACTCCTCAGACAGATTTCACCCCATGGACTTCAAACTTGGTCAGAACCATCACAAGGCCTTAGGGATCAAACGTTGTATAAATCTTTACCGACGGTCACACTATGTGGGCGTGGCATGGCGGCAAAATATGGCGTCTCGCCATCTAACACCAGACTGGATAACTTTACACCTACCATCATGGCAAGACGCACCAAAAAGTCAGTGGAAGCCATGTCCTAAAACGTACAGGAAGTTGGCCATCTTGGATCGAATATGGAATTTTTGCCATTTCCAGGTTGCATACTTTAACGAACTCCTCCTACAGATTTCACCCAATTGACTTCAAACTTGGTCAGTACCATCACAAGGGCTTTGGGATCAAAAGTTGTATAAATCTTTACCGCCTGTCACACAATGTGGGCGTTGCATGGCGGCCAAATATATCGTCTCGCCATCTAACACCAGACTGGATAACTTGACCATACCTTGTCCAATCTGTCCCAAATTTCACACACGTGATTAGGGTCCAGCCCTGAACACACCCACATGTCAATATTGACACACAGTCAGAGAGCCCCCTGCTGGCAACAGCAAGTAACATGTTTTACACCTACCCCGAGCACAGTGGTAGGAGAAACGCCATTTGGGACTCATGGGGACTGAGCCAACAGCGCCGCGCCCGACGTGGCCTCCCCCGACGGCTCCACTCTGCGAGGGCCCGTTCAGTATTGCGCGCAGTCCGAGTTTATCTTTTTTTTTTTTTTTTTACAGTGTATGGAACTCGTCATAAATAAAGAGGATGAACTCTTGCTATTAATATCTGTTACATGAATCCACAACACGATAAATTCAGCATTAATTGAATCCATAAAGATGAACTTTATGTTGTCTGTTTCAGTGGCAGCAGCAGTTTTTTTCTTCCTCTCTGACAGACAGATAGACATGTTTCTCTGTCACCATGCTGATATTGATTTGAAGGGAAGACGGCTGTAAAATGTCAACGCTGTAGTGAATCACAACGTGTTCATCAAAACTATTTCATTAGAATTTAAAATATTGTGGCCTCATATATCAGCCGGCGTCTCTGGAAAGCTCTAATAATAAGGTGAAACTAGTGAGCTCCCTTTGAGGACGAGTTTAAAAAGAGTTATTCTGAGGGGAGTGGACAATGAGCCTCTGGATGGAGAAATGAGTGCACACAGTAATAATACAGGACATTAAAAATGTATTCATATTGTTGTATACTGCATTAATAGTGTGTGGTTGTCACAAAATCTCACGGCACACCAACCACTGTTATATATTGTTGTATTAAATATTATTGTATTATATTATATTATATGTATATGTATATATATGATTATATTATACAAGGACGCGTCTGGATCCATTAAACTGTAAAGTTACAAAGTGAAGATGTATCAAAAGTGATTTATAGCATGAATGTGATCAGTCTGCATGTGTGTCTCTACAGGCTTGTGTGCTGGACGTCAGTATCATGTCATTAATAACCCGAAGAACTTTACTGAAGCACAAAGTTACTGCAGAGAGAAATACACAGACCTGGCCACTGTAGACAGCAATGAGGAAGCTGAGATCCTGAAGAAAACGGCAGAAAGAGCAGGAGTTTCCTCTGTGAGTTCACTTTCCTCTTTCTCTCCTTTCTGACATCATGTCAGTGACACGTGGGTTTAAAGTTTTACAGTCTGAGACGTGAAACTTCACACAAACTTTTTAATCTTTTTGTTTTTTTACTCTGAAAGAGGACGAAGGATTTAGTTCCCTATTGAACGTGTATTATAAGAGATCTCTTAATGTCCAGTATAAACAGCAGCAATTATTACAGGAGGCACAACCTGTTTCACTCTTCATATGGACACATGAATATTATTATTAATGCAAATATGTGTTTCAGATCGCCTGGATCGGACTGTACGATGACGTGAACAGCTGGAGGTGGTCACTGTCAGACACAAGCTTCTACGGACCAGGAGAGGAGGAGTTCAGACGATGGGCTCCTGGACAACCAGACAATGGAGAAGGTGATGAACACTGCACAGTGATGTGGTCTGTTGGACTATGGAACGATATCAGCTGCTTAATCCACAGACGGGCGGTGTGCTGTGATGTGAGAGGTGAGAATATTGATGAGTGAAGGTAAAACAGAGCAGTTGAGCTTGTTGACCTCTCCCCTTCTCTGCTGCTCTTTGCCTCTCTGTCTCCAGTTACATGAAGCTCATTTAAAGCAGATGAGTCCTGCCTTCATTTCTCTGTTTCTATAAAGAGCTCCATCATTAACAGCTTTATCCCACGTCACTGTCTCAGTCAACAGGGCTGCAAGAGAAGGAGTTGATATGCACACAGCTCCACGGTGACTTCAGCGTCATGCTCACATTCATTAACCCTTCTAAGGCACAACATGCTCTAAAGTCACCCTCATTCATTCACATGTTCTTTAATATAATAGTGTTATTTCATATAATAGTGTTATTTAATGCTGCTGTGTGTTTCTGTGCTCTATCTTTTGATATCAACTTATTTTATGATTGAATATTCCAAGTATTCTTTAAATATCTTGTTTTTGATAACAACAGATCATTCTTTACATTTTGCTTTGTATTATTAGATAGCTAACTTCTTGGCTAAGTAGCTTGTTAAGCTAACTACTTAGCCAAGAAGTTAGCTAAGTAGTTAGCTTAGTAAGCTACTTAGCCAAGAAGTTAGCTAAGTAATTAGCTTAGCAATCTACTTAGCTAAATACTTAGCAAAGAAGTTAGCTAAGTAGTTAGCTTAGCAAGCTACTTAGCTAAAAATGGATATGGGTCATTTTTGACTCATGTTGTGCATTAGAAGAGTAGTGACACAAAAAGGGATTTTACTAAAAAATGAATGAAGGAAAACATAAAATGAGGATGTATGATGATCAAAAGCAAACTAATTGAGGAAAACCTGAAATACTGAATGATGAAAATAATTTATTTTAAAGATATAGAACATAAAAACTCTGTCGGGTCACTTTAGATACATGTTGTGTATCAAAGGGTTAAGAAACATCAAACTGCTGAGAAAAACATTCAGACGGAGAAAAACTCAGATATAAAGTTTGCATCAGTGTTGTGTGTTATGTTGCCTCTGCACAGCTCTTCTCTGGATCTATTTTCAGGGCTGAATGTGACATTTGTCTTCATTAACGTCTACATGACCTGGACCAAGGCCCAGAGCTACTGCAGAGAACACCACACAGACCTGGCCAGTGTGAGGAACCAGGCTGAGAACCAGAAGGTCCAGGAGCTGGTTCCAGGAGGAGGAGCAGTCTGGATCGGCCTTTTCAGAGACTCCTGGAAGTGGTCCGATGGAAGCAACTCCTCGTTCAGATACTGGGTGTCAGGGGAACCTCACAACAACTGGAGGAATGAGGCTTGTGTAGTAGCAGATTTCAGCTCCTCTGGAAGATGGAGGGACTGGAAATGTGACTATAAGTTTCCATTCATCTGCTACGGTCCAGGTGAAGAAATAGAAGAAGAAGGTGAGTGGTAACCACTGATTCAAACAGTATTTATATCAGATTTAGGTTTACTTTAGCATGAAATGAGACAATAAAACACATTTCTGGACAATAAATGTGAACTCTCAGGATGTTGGTGTTAATGTGCAGTGACCAACTGCAGATCATCAGTTTGTGTTGACTTCAATGTGAGAATATGAACAGATGGAGGAAGTAACTGCTTCTACCTGACTGATAAAGCCCTGAACGCCCCCTGGTGGCGGCCTGCAGTATAGCTCTAAACTGACCACAGGCAGGACTAAACTAACTGAGGACACTTTATATCAACAGGATGCTGATTATTATCAGAGCAGAAATCTCTCAACTCATCATGTTTGATCGTCTGTTTAGAAGCCCCAAAAACAAGTTGAAAGCAAGTGATCAGACATCATCAGCATCAGGAATCTAGAAAGAGTTGAGTCAGGAGCGTATCTGTTTGTGAACATCACACAGCTGACCAAGTCTGACTCTGGACGGTACAGATGTGGTCTGAAAAGAGCTTTGTCTCTCCATCCATACAAGCATTTTGAGATCATTGTCACAGATGCTGAGTTTGTTCTCAAAGTGTAATGAAAACTAATGAGAATAAAAATGTTGATTTGAAGAAAGTTTTTCTTTTCACTGACAGTTGCTGATGTTTTAATACTGATTCATGGTGATAGTATAGAGAAGCATAGCACACAGAGTATCTCCTTCCTCTCATCAGGACTTGATTTGTTTCTGTTGTTCACAGCTCCGACCACTGAGACAACAGGAGGTAATATATATAATATATATAATAATATATGTTTGTACCATGGTCTGGGTGAACAACTGACTCTGATTGGCTGCAGTGTGCCTGTTAATTCCTGACAATAGCCAATTGTCTCTTTCAAACCAGGAAATAATAATAATAATAATAATGATAATAATAATATTAATAATAATAATGATAATAATAATAATAATAATAATAATAATAATAATAATAATAATAATAATAATGCTAAGAAAAGACCAAATGCCAGTGTCTTTGTCTCTGTCTTATATTTTTTAATACAACATTTGTTGACCATTTATTTGGATGTGAGCTGGTTGGGATCAGACGTTGTGATGTTCATGTCTCGTCCAATTTTACTCTCCACCATTTCTAAACATAAACATGAGTGTGTTTCACTCACCGGCCACTTTATTAGGTACACCTGTTCAACTGCTCGTTAACACACATGTCTAATCAGCCAATCACATGGCAGCAACTCAATGCATTTAGCATGTAGACACATTAGCATTTAGCATGTAGACACGGTGAAGACCAGCTGCTGACGGTCAAAGCGAGCACCAGAAAGAGGAAAAAAGGTGATTTAAGTGACTTTGGATGTGGCATTGTACAGTTTCTACATTTTCATCTTTCTGTTGATTCTCTGCCATCCAAGTGCACATTATGTTTAGTCCCGCGGTTAAAAGAAGAAGAGGAAGTGGAAGGTGTGAAGATTGTTAGTTGAGATAAATGTTTGCAGAAATGCAGCTTGTTTTTTTTTAGACAGAGTTTATTAGAAAACAGATTCATGGTGATGTTTGACACATGAAGAGTCAAACTCCTCCCCCAGCAGAGTTTAACTCTTTATGCAGCTGGTGCAACAAGGTGATACTCAGTGGTGGAATGTAACTGAGTACATTTACTCAAGTACTGTACTTAAGAACAATTTTGAGGTACTTGTACTTTACTTGAGTATTTCGATTTTATATAACTTTATAATTCTACTTCGCTACATTTAGCTGACAGCTTCAGTTACTTTTCAGGTCGATTTTAACCAAAAAAACATGAAGAATTTAAAGTAATTAGTTCGATTTTTTTTTTTTTTTTTTTAATAAACCTCATGACAGTACATTAATTAGGTAAAATGAGTCCTAGCTTGAGAAAATTAAAACGATGCACTTATAAATGTATCAATTAAAATAAACTAATATTATATATTTGGAATATATAAAACAATCTGAGTGGGTCCATTCTGCATAACGAGACAGTGACTCATTGGAGATGAGCGCTGTGTCACTTTCTGCTAGTTTGCTTTAATAACTTTGATATAAAACCATAAAGAAGTTAACATGATGCATTGCTGCAGATTAAACTACCCAATAAGGATATAAAGGAGGTAAAATGAGCACAACCTGAAACATCTACAGCAGTAAAATGTAACATAAACATTAATGCAGCAGTCATATTAATCCAAATATCACACCATATAATAACACAACACTCAAAGGAATCATGTTAGCACTTTTAAAGATTATTCTTTTACTTAAGTTCAGTATGTGAATACTCGTCCCACCACTGGTTGGTACTTCTACTTCTACTAGTTAACTTACTGAGCCCCCTTCAGAACAACAAGGCTTGACTCTTAAACAGCCACTTCAACAGACATTCATAGTAAACAATATTTACTCTTAATTATTAAATGAATCACAAAACACAGTGTAGCATTAGAGGTGAACTTTTATTATTATTTGCAAATTATATTGAGATAGAATAAAGACAAGACTGTTATTAACTCTATTCAGGCTGAAAACTGATTCAAACACACACTAATGAATAACAACAAATACAAAAACAGCAATGCTAAAAAAGCGGATTAAAATGAATATTCTGCACATTACACTGAGCTCAAGCTGCTGCAGCTTCAACAACAAGCAGTAAATGTTAAAATCAGCTCTGAAATCTGCAGCTGGAAGACGATTTAATGAAGTTCGCAAGAGTTAAATTCTCTTTTCTTGATAAATGAAGTTAAAATCCAGCTGCTGAGTTCCGAACTGACTGCTGGTGAGAAAAGTTTAGTTTCTTTGTTGATCGGTGGAGTGTGATGGAGGCAGAAGTGTTGGTCAAACTCCCTCAGCAGCTCTGATGTTTTCATAGTTCACTGTGTCATCATCTACATCATAACGCACCTGTGAAACACAACACCACACAATCAGACTTTTTAATCCCACTTAATCTGATTTAATGCCACTGATGAAATAATAATATAGCATAATAATGCAAGCACACCCTGTCAGAGATCAATGAACTGTTATTGTGTGTGTGTGGAGGAGCTGTCTGAGCCCCGCCCACGGTGAAATACTCTGCTCTGTTTATGGCTCCAGTTTGGCTCAAACGTCGGTGACTTTCTCATATAAACAAACATGTAAACGCAACATGTCGGCAGATATATATACGGGGATCATGTTGGTAACTTTTGTTGAGCTTCTTATTAAGCCATGTTGTAATAAATGTGACCGGTTTACAACATTAATTATAGAATAATACAAGTAAAATAATATTAATAACATAATAAAGTCCTTCAGCTTCATGGAGTCAGCACAATCATGGCTGTAAGTGTTAATTTTGTGCTGAATAACACAGTTATAATGACATAAATGATGAACAAAAGAAAAAACCCAAGTTGAATTTCTCTGATAACTATTTTTTTTCAAATAACAGAATACAATTAAATTTGCATATACAACACTTTTCCGAGTGCCCACAATTTTCACAAATATTGTAAGAAAATTGGTCTCCACATATTGTACATATTAAACTATTTACGTGTTTCCAACCTCTCCTGTCCTCTCCTCTCAGCTCTGTGTAAACACATTTTCAGTGAATATTTGTCACGTGACCGTTGGTCTCAGCAGAATCAATCATGGCTTCACAGTGTCGCTGAGGAGCAGAATTTAATGTTTTTAACAGAATCTAGTTATTTTTGGCAACTTTTTAAATGAGATGAAAAGTTAAATTAATGATGTGATAATGACAAGTTTAAGCTTCCCTTTATTAATATTTTTCACAAGGGAAACTTTCTTAACATATGATCTGTTCAAGGACTGCTGGAAATTCCAATTCCAATAATAATGCCTGTTTTTACAGTTTCTTGTTAAGATAAATTGTATATTTTTGGCAAGTTGTTAAAGAAAACATCAGTTTCAAGATGGTGGGGTTCAGAGGGTTCAGTTAAAAGTCCTGTCTGATGTAATGTCGGTGAACCAGCCCTTTAATCTGGAACTCATCATGTTCAGTTTTATGGACTCTGTGTCACAGTGTTGATTCAGATCCATTTGCTGTACTTTGTGTTGTTGTAACGAGCTGCATTATATTATCACGTGTGCCAACTATAAAAATATTTCATTATACTGTTGTTAAAAACTCACAGCGAGTTCATCCGTCTGGGTTTCCTTCTCTGAAAAAACAAGAGAAAGAGTCGACTTTAGTTCCCACAGTGGAAATCCACGATCATCAAAACTTCTGGTTAATAAATTTAATGAAAAGCTTCTCACCTTTAGTTCTTATCCAGATGTTGACCGCCACAACAGATGTGATGAGTGCTGCTAAACCCACAGACACCACGATCCACCTCCAGTGGGCTGGAGAGACTGAAATGAAAAGAAAGAAATCAGTTGTAGATTTTAGACTGAGAGAGAGAGAGAGAACGAGATAGAGAGAGTGCGAGAGAGCATGCGAGAACACATGCGAGAGAAAGAGAGCGAGCGAGAGGTCGAAAGAGAGCATGAGAGAGAGAAAGACAGAGCGTGAGCGAGAGAGCAAGAAAGAGACAGAGAGAGCTGGAAAGTGAGGGAGATCGAGAGAGAGTGCAAGAGAGAGATAGTAAGAGAAAGGGCGAGAGAGTGAAAGAGAGCGAGAGCAAGTGAGTGAGCGAGTGATCGTGAGAGAGTAAGATAGAGCGAGAGAGCGAGACAGAGATTGAGAGTGAGTGAGTGAGAGAGAGAGAGAGAGAGAGAGAGAGAGAGAGAGTAATAAAGAATAAGATTAATTCAATTGTTGAGTGACTACCTGGCAGTTTTGTTGAATCATCATCGGGGCCTGCTCTTTCATTTCCAGTTGTTGGTGTCATTTCTCTTGCTGTTGTTGTTGTTGTTGTTGTTGTTGTTTTTGTGTCCTCACCTGAACACAAGAACACAACTCAACAAACTGTTGTGATGTCATATTTTATCTTCAAATCCAAACAATTAACACATCTTTTAGAAAGTTCCTCTCATCAGTTTGAGGTGATTTTAGGCAGCTCATCATTATTCTCACCTGGTTTCTCACCTGAGGACCGAGGAGGGCTGAAGGAAAACAGCTTCACCTCACCAGTGTAACCATCAGTCACTTCACACTTAAAAGAGTTATACCTTGATGTGTAACCAAAGTGAGAAGTAGGAAAGGTTACAGAGGCGGAGCAGTCAGACTGTGATGTCTTCAGGGTTGTTTTTATCCACAGCTTGACCCTGAAACAGCCACTTCACTGTGCGTGGACATTGTCGATATGTTGACACGGAGCATCTGAATGTCACATCAGTGTCTTTCTCTTCAGTCACTGGTGAAGATGGAGATATTCAGAGAGGAAGACAAAATAATGAATGAGAAAATCAACGTAAACACTGAAACAATATTTTATGCAATCTTTCAGTATATTGTTCCAACGAGAGAACAGTTTTAGTAGAAATCATTATGATGTCATCTCCAACTCTGACAGTCAATTAGTGGTAATGCTGTCCAGTTACAGCTGCTGAGAAGATGACAGAGAAATAAAGAAATGTACGAGTAACATCAGAGGGAAGATCATTAGGGCCATGGGGCAATTGCACCGAGCACTGGTCCCATACAGCAATATCTGTAGGGACCAGTGCTCGGGGCAAAGCCTACTAGTCCTACAACTCAAAGAGTTGCAGGACAAATTATACATCAAAACGTGCAGCTTGATCGGGATCGGTGTGCTATTACTTTTCTCTACACAATATGAATTTTTCACGACGTAAGTCGCGAAAAACTGCCCAAAATTTTGCATTGAAATGAATGGGACGGCCGAAAGAAAATGAGTAAAAAAGAACAATAATTGGAGATTTTCAAACGTCTACTTCTCCGGCATAATTTCACCTAGAGACTCCATTTAAACTTTAAACAGTAGACACAAGTCTTGTGTATCGGTATATTAATCCACGTTTCGATAGGTCATATAGTTTTTTATCAATCCCTGTTCAATGACCATGATCATTTTTGGAGAAATTCTGAGATTATAATGGGTGTGTATTGCACGGAATGATCGTGTCACAGTGTGTGACATCATCGCCAGAGTGTAGAGGGAGAGGTAAAACTGTCAAAAAATAAATTTGAAAACTGCGCTCCAGGCCGCAAATTCCACTCGACAGAAATAATTTATACATAGAAACGTAGGAAAATTTGTCTTCTCATTCACAATCCTCTGGTAAAGCTGTCAGAGTTATAGTTTGGGCGCAGGATGCAAAGATGCGCCACCAACACCACCAACAGCCTCATTGGCTCCCATATTAAAAACGCAGGAAGATTTCGGAAAAAGTGAGATTTAACAGTTTTTTTAGATTGCTCTAACAAAGCTATTTTTTCATTTTTCTTAAAAAAAACATATGTAGAGGTTCAGGAAGAACTCAGGACACTCAAAGTGAAGTCGGATCAATGATAGGTATTATGGTTTTGCCAAAAATGCTTTCTGTTGGAGGCCAGAAATTTCACTCTGTCCACCTCTGGCTGCTGTCACTCTGCCAGAAGATTCCACAGCTGTTAATTCTGTTGATTGCTCTGCTCTGATTGGTCGACCCCAACGCTTTGATGCTTTGATGTGATTACAGTTACAGATACACGCACGCACGCACACACACACATGCACACACACACACACACACACAAACACACACACACACACACACACAAACACACACACATGCGCACACATTTTGAGGTTAAAGGTCATAGGTTGCTGTATTAATAAATACTTGTAAAGGAATGCTTGTTGTAGGTGTGCTCCTTGTATATTATATAGTATCATAACATTACTAGTATTAATTGTTATAAATCTCTGAAGAATCTCATCATAGTGTACACACACCGGCAGTAGCCCCCGTGGCCCTTTCAGAATTTCCCCAGAGGAAATTTTCTAGTTATTATTACTCTCTCCTTTTTTATGCAAAGCACTTTGTGTTGCATCTCTCTTGTATGAAAAGTGCTATACAAATAGAGTCTGATTGATTGATTGATTGAATGATTGATTGATTGATTGATGGAAAGAAAACACTTTTGGCACTTTCACAGATATGGAGAGCACAAGAACAAGCTAACAAATGTGTGATGATGATGAAACCTGCGACTATATTTAACATTTCTAACTTCTCTCTCCAGGCTGGTGGAGGATCATCTATGTGCCGCTGGGTTTAGCAGCTCTCATCATAACTGTTGTTGCAGTCAACATGTGGACAAGAACTAAAGGTGACAACGCTCACAAACTTTTAAAAACAGGAAGTTTGAATTCACCTGGATTTTTATGGTAGAAGCTAAATTTGACTCTTTTATTTTGTCTTTTCAGGGAACAGAGCACAGATGGGAGACAACAATGTGAGTTTAAACAACAAATTATGACTTTTTTCAGTGTAATATTTGTATTCATGCAGAATCTGAAGTATATTGTTATTGTTTTTCACAGCAGCGTAATGATGAAGATGAAGATGAAGGTACGGTGCACTATGAAAACGTTGGAGAGCCTTCTGCCTCCATCAGACTCCACTGATCAACAACATCAACTCAGCACAGAGTCCACTGCTGGTAGATATCAGCTCAACATCTGTAGCAAACAGAAATAATGAAATATTGTCTTTCTTGTTCCTCTGTATTAGTTTTTAACTTTGAGCCAGACAAACACACTCAGGTTCTGATCTGACATTAAGAGACGCCCCCTGTTGGTGAAACTTAGTTTACGTCATTGTTTAACTCTCACCTACCCATAAATATTAAGTCAAGTCAAGTCAAGTCAAAGTTTATTTATAGACATTTAAAAACAACCTCAGCTGACCAAAGTGCTGTACAGTTATTAAAATACAACAAAAATCATACACAAATATAGTTCATTCATTCATTACCATTAACCGCTTATCCGCAATCGGGTGGCGGGGGGCTGGAGCCGATCCCAGCTGCCATTGGGCGAGAGGCGGGTCCACCCTGGACAGGACGCCAGACTATCGCAGGGCTGACACATAGAGACAGACAATCACACTCTCATTCACTCCTACGGGCAATTTAGAGTCACCAATTAAACCTAAGTGCATGTTTTTGGACTGTGGGAGGAAGCCGGAGAACCCGGTGAGAACCCACGCTGACACGGGGAGAACATGAGAACTCCACACAGAAGAGCCGCAGGCGGGAGGCGAACCGGCGACCCTCTAGCTCTAGCTGACCTGACTTCTGACCGCCGTAACCTTGAAAGTCATGTGACTTGGACCCAAACCAATAGAAAAAAATACCAGGTTGGGATATGACTGTCATTAACTTGCATTGTAGCGAAATCTGTGTCAGTTTCACGGAAATTTGAGTGATTCCGTGGCTATTCCACGGATTCCTGTGAGACCAGGTTGATAAATCCAGTAGAGTTTAAATAAGATATGAGTTGTTTGGCTTAACGATGGCAAAGTGAGAATACAGCAGCAGCTAAATATATTGGTTTCTTATGTAATATGTGTCCTTGCAGGGGCAGAATGAATGTTGTTAAAATTAATTCTTGCTTGTTTTTTCTCATCATTGTTTTAATTGCTTGTTGTTTTTATTGCTTAATTAAATAAATGAATAGTTCCACAAGATTGCAAATTATTTCCTCGTCTGGTTTTGACATATTTTGAGTTACATGAGTTTTTTCTTTGTTTGGTGCTTTTAGTATTTATCTGTCAGAAAAACTTCTTGACTTTCAAGCACAACACTTAGAGGTTCTAAAAATGTAAAAAGAGAGAAAACGCCCAGAACTATCTTGTTGGGGCTCAGAGGGTTTAAGAGCATCAGTGTGTTTAACCATCTATGTTTCACCTCTACAGCTGTTAACCACATTCTCACCAGAACACGGCCTCAGTTTTAAAATAACTGCAAAGATACAGTGATCTCAGACCTGTGCATGCTGTCAGACAACACCATCAACCACTTCTGTTTTTATAAAAACAACTAGAAGCAAAGTTGCAGTTGGGGGGTCTTGCTCTTTTTCTACATCCTCCTCCTCCTCCTCTAATTCTCACTCCTTCTGCTATAATACTGTAAAAAAATATAAATCTCTCTATATACATTTGCAAAATCAAGTATTCTTTTTAAATTTTATATAAAAATAGAAAATAAGAAAAGAAATTGAGATTTGGGGGGAAGAACTGAGCTAAAAACATTTTTTTTCACAAAATAAAAAAATTGCAAACACAAAATGAAACAGCGCGGCTTTATGGAGCCCCTAAATAATTATTTGTACTTTGAGACGAGCAGTTCATGATCATTTTTGGAGAAATTCTGAGATTATAATGGGTGTGTATTGCACGAAATGTTCGTGTCACAGTGTGTGACATCATCGCCAGAGTGTAGAGGGAGAGAAAAAACTGTCAAAAAATAAATTTTAAAACTGCGCTCCAGGCCGCAAATTCCACTCTACAGAAATAATTTATACATAGAAACGTAAGAAAATTAGTCTTCTCACTCACAATCCTCTGGTAAAGCTGTCAGAGTTATAGTTTGGGCGTAGGACGCACAGATGATCCACCAACACCACCAACAGCCTCATTGGCTCCCATATTAAAAACGCAGGGAGATTTCTGAAAAAGTGAGATTTTAAAGTTTTTTTTAGATCGCTCTAACAAAGCTATTTTTTCATTTTTCTTTAAAAAAAAAAACATATGTAGACGTTCAGGAAGAACTCAGGACGCTCAAAGTGAAGTTGGATCAATGATAGGTATAATGGTTTTGCCAAAAATGCTTTCTGTTCGAGGACAGAAATTGCAGTCTGTCCACCTCTGCTTTCACTGGAACAGGTGTCAGTTAATTCTGTTGATTGCTTTGATCTGATTGCCTTTGTTCTTTGATGTGATTACAGTTACAGATACACACACACACATGCACTAAAGTGCGCACACTCCTCACACATGCATACACTTGCTTCAAACACACGCACACGCACGCACGCACACACACACACACACACACACACACTAACACACACACATTTTGAGGTTAAAGGGCATAGTTTTAAATCTCTGAAGAATCTCATCATAGTGTACACACACCGGCAGTAGCCCCCGTGGCCCTTTCAGAATTTCCCCAGAGGAAATTTTCTAGTTATTATTATTATTATTATTATTATTATTATTAATCAACGTGGATAAATCGACTTAGAAGTCACAGAGTGAAGTTGGCTGCAGAACTTCAGTGAGAAACTTTTCTTCAGTGTCACAGTGACGCTGTGATGGTTATCTGATCATGCATGAGTTCACCTCAAACAGGAGCTGCTGACAGATGATTCTGCATTCTTTTAATGGACACACTTTGACTAAATGTTGACATATATGGGTGACATAAGTGTTCCCCAATAATAATGATTGGTGTGTATTTTAGGCACAATTTATTGGCTGTCTTCAGCTTGTGATTCACATGTTCATATTGAATTAACATAAAATAATTCATTAAAATTAGCATTTTTTTTGTGCTAATTCTATAAATTCTTATACTTACAGTTGCACAGAGTATTTATTTTCTGTAATACATGGGATTTCAACATTAAAAAAATATATTTTTTATCCGTCCCTATGATCCGGTCAACTCTGTTATCACTGTTATAAAACCATATAAAAAACCCTACAGCATTCAAATAAAACATGTGACCTGCACCCAGTGATGTCACTTCCTCTTGCAGAAAAGATTTGGAGGTAACTATGGAATGTTAAACTTTCTCTCTCATTAATTTGTACAAAATGTTGAGAATACACCAACAGTAGATTAATTAAATGTCAAATTTGTTACTATGATATTCTAGTGAATCTGTCAGTAATTTTTTCAAAAACAATTATATGATGAAAATTCATTAAATGATGGTTTTATTCATGACATGTGGTATCTGGTTTTAAGCTAGCACGTGGAGTTAAAGCACAAAATGGTGGAAAATGTCAACTCTGTTATCATTGAAATTTTGAAACATGTAACAGAGTTGACAATAACAGAGTTACTGTTTTTGGCCTTTTACACACAGTTTGTCAACTCTGTTATTCATGTCAACTCTGTTCACATAGCCGTCAACTCTGTTTCTCACAGTTTTATTAAAAAAAATTCTAATTAAATATGTTTTATTGTTGAAAAACTAACCAGAAGCTGTGTCATAATTAACTTTCTCACTATACATGAAATTTCAAAGCATTTCATTCATTTTTGGAGCAATATTTAGAGAAAATCCAAACTGTCTTGGCAACTTTCCAATTAAATGTGTCAATGTTTTTACTCCTGAAAAAATAATCTTTATCTTAGAAAATTTAAAGTTGAATTAGCTGCAGCTCCTGCACCAGAGAAAACTCTTCTTAAGGCTCGTTGGAGAAGAATTACACTGCAGAACTTTAGTTTGAGCCTTAAAAATGTTGTGTTTTTAAAATAAAACTGATCCTAATAATAATAAATAAAGAGCAGATTTGTTGGAGCAGTAACTCAGTGACTGTCCTGCTGTCTGTGGAGAGTGGTACTACTGCAGTAGTACTTGTGTGTACTGCAGTAGTACTTTTGTGTACTGCAGTGCTTGTGTAGTAATAGACTGTTGTTGGTCAGAAACCAGAGAAGAAGAAGAAGGAGAAGAGTATTGATCTCGACTCCTCTTTCCTACACATTTTTACACATTTATAAACATATATGCATTTTTTTTACACAATTTTCATGCATTTTTACGCATTAGAAACATATTGGTACACATTTACATAGAAAAATGTATATAAATTTTACACATTTATACAAACTTTTTACACTGATACAAATGTTTTTAAATTTTTCCAATTTTTTTAACACATACATTTATTTCAGTCATACATGAATACGACATAAACACACAGATTCTTTTTACACAATAATTCAGATGTATACACACTTTTTTAAAGTTATACATTCATACACATTTATCTGTACTTTAACACATTTTAATGTTTAATTTTTAATGTGTTTTTATGCCCCAAATGTTTAACAAAAGGCATCAGCACATAACTGAGCATGAGAATGACTTCATGTACTCGTATCATAATGCTCTCAACCTTTATACACTTTAATCATTTTAATTAATTACTTAATGTTTATTAATGAGCAGAACAACTTGTCATCAGTGCTGAGCTGCAGGTTCCAGCTTTCAGATGATGTTCACCACTTCTACGGGACATCTGCTGCTGACCTGCTGTCTCCAACTAAAAATACTCAAACATGGTTCTTTGTGGCTCTGTGAGGGTTAACTGAGGCTTCATCTGAAACAGGAAACTATAAGTTAGAGTGCAGCTCCCCGTCCCCCCTCCTCTCCCTGTTCCCTTCCCTTCAGCTCTACAGTGCTTAGAATGGCTCTAACAACTTGAGCTGACAGGCGCCACTTCCTGTTGATCAGATCAGAGCTGAAAACCAGTTTCACTTCTCTGGAAGTCCAATAACAGTTATAACTTTCAGTACAACAAATTCCAAACTCCCGTCTCAGGTCTTCGGTCCTCCAGAGTGGGAGTGTACCTGGATCACAGAGCAGGTATTCTGTCCTTCTACAGCGTCTCTGAAACCATGACCCTCCTCCACAGAGTCCAGACCACGTTCACTCAGCCGCTCCACGCTGGAGTTTATGTTTATTGGTTTGGTGGAGTCTCTGCTGAGTTCTGTAGACTCAAATAAACAGAAGAAATTTAAAGCAGTAGTTACCATGGTCATTTTACCTCTTTATTTTGTAATTATGTGCCTTTTTTTTTGGATATTTACATCTTTTTTGTAATTATGTGTCTCTTTTATAAGCAATTTTTTGGTAGTTTGGTTTTGTTTTATAGTTGCTTTTACTGCAGTAAAATGTTTTAACTCTTTTTGTTGTTGTTTTTTGCTTAACTGAAGTATAAATTAATTCTTCCTCCCCTGCGTTTGGTGAACAGAAAATAATTGTTTGTTTCTATTAAAATCAACAGTGGCATCATGTAAACAAACTGGCCTTTAAAGAGTTAAAATTGAGAGAATAAATATATATTTGATTGTTATTATCAGGACTGCTGCTGGGTATAAGATGAAACTCTGTGAAAGAGAAAAATAATTAATATTTTTATAGCATTTTGAGGTAGTCAACATTTTGTATTCAGATGTAACAAGATGGAGTTGTTTGTTTGTTTTTAAATCTGATTCTGCAAAATAACAAAATAAAAATGGATCAATACAAATGTTGTTGATCATCATTGACCTTTATCACACTGGAAAAATAAAAAATATGTAAACAAACATTTAAAGGGTTAAAAATGTGAAATTTAATTATAATTTGGTCGTTATAATGAAGACTGATGTTGAATTGAAAAATATTTAGTATTTTTAAACCGGTTTATCAGGAATTATTACAGTATATATATTATATATAACATATTATTTATATATTTATGTTTTATGTATTTAATACAAATAATATGCAATATCTTATATATTAATAGTATTAACAATATATAATAATATTATTAAATGACTATTATTCATTATTAAATTTCTTTAATGTATATGTATCGGTCGGTGCAGATCTTTTTTAGAAATCGAAAGAATAAATGTGTAAAATCAGGTGTTACAGTGTTTGAATGAAAAAAGTAAACATAAATATAAAACTAATAAAATGTACATTAAAATTACATATAAAAACATTCAATTGTTATTGGGGATATAAACCCTCATATCATGAGCGACATATTTAATTACAGATAATTATTGTAATTTTAAATTAGACGTAAACTGTATAAATAATACAGAAACTTTCTTGTTCAAAAATCTGAAATAAATGTATTTTTTTCTTTTTGACATTAAACTTGAATTAACAGTTGTGTTGTTAATAATGAGCTGTATATATTTAATTACTGATAATTATTGTTATTTCGCATTAATTTGTACGTGATTTAAGAAAGAAGAAATATTATTGTACATATTTGTTTGGTAATTTGTTATTATTAGTGTCAAACTTAAAGTAACAGTTGGGTTTTTAATTTACAGAAAATGTCTGTAATTTGAGAGTTTTGTGTTCAGCTAAAAATAAATCATCTTAAAAACAGTTTGTTTGTTGTTGTTGTTGTTGTTGTTGTTGAGTTTTCCCTCAATCTGTGAGGCAGAAATCTCCACTTGAGCAGCACTTTGACCAAACTTTCTCCATTCTGAGCTGAGCTTTGTTCATCAATCATTCATCGTCTGATTTATACACATTTTATTAGAGAAAACATGGAGAAAAGTCGGATTATTTGACTCAGAAACACTGGATCCTACATTTCCCATCATGCAGCTGGACAGTGTGTCAGCTGTGAAGAGTTGATCCCACAGCGCTCCCTGCTGGACAAGCTGTGGAACAACAACATTCATCTTCTGCTTTTTCTTTGACTTCATCTGCAACATTCACAGCAGCAGGAATATAAATATATTTTATTGATCATATTTATTCATTATTATATGTGAACGACCAGGCTCCGCTTTAGAAACATAACTAAATGTTTATTTATTATTTTACTTTGTATTTCATCCTCTTATTATTTATGTATGCATTTTCTTTAACATTTTTTTTATTTATAATTAAGTGTGTCATCAGGTAAAGTCTTGAAATAATAATAAAAAATGAATAGATAATACATTAATTTAGATTACAATTAATTACATACATGCAAGAATAAACACATTAAAATTAATAAATGTAAAATAGGACAGTAGATAAATAGGTGCATTAATACAAATGCAAACAAAGAAGCAAATAAAAATGTGACATTTTATCATTATTTCAGTGTTCTGTGGAACCTTTAATGTGATAATAATGAATTTCTGGAGGTATTTTTCAGTGTATTTGTGGTTGTGTTAGCTTCAGACATGTTGAGCTGCTGTGAAAAGCTTCGGTGAGTTTAATCACATTAACGATGGCTGAACTGGAGCTGAGCTGAGTCATCGCTAGTCTTCTTCACTTCACCTTTTCCTGCTGATGAGTCGACACGTCTGCTGCTAGAAACATAATAAACAGTAATAATAATGTGAGCTGCAGCATGAAGATGGATATTATTATAATTAGGGCCTCGGGGCAATCTCCCCAGCACTGGTCCCATCCAGCAATATCTGTAGGGACCAGTGCTGCACTACTGTTATACTGTGGATTTCTTCTTTTTCCTCTTCCGGACGCAATTTCGTCCCGCTACTAGTCCTACAACTTTAAGAGTTGCAGGATAAATTATATATCAAAACGTGCGGTTTGATCGGGATCGGTGTGCTATTACTTTTCTCTACAGAATACGAATTGCCCAAAAACTGCCCAAAATTTTGCATTGAAGTGAATGGGATGGCTGAAAAAAAATGAGTGAAAAAGTACAATAATTCGAGATTTTTAAACGTCTACTTCTCCGGCATAATTTCACCTAGAGACTCCATTTAAACTTCAAACAGTAGACACAAGTCTTGTGTATCGGTGTATTAATCCACGTTTCGATAGGTCATATAGTTTTTTATCAGTCCCTGTTCAATAACCATGATCATTTTTGGAGAAATTCTGAGATTATAATGGGTGTGTATTGCACGGAATGTTCGTGTCACAGTGTGTGACATCATCACCAGAGTGTAGAGGGAGAGAAAAAACTGTCAAAAAATAAATTTTAAAATTGCGCCCCAGGCCGCAAATTCCACTCTACAGAAATAAGTTATACATAGAAACGTAGGAAAATTGGTCTTCTCACTCACAATCCTCTGGTAAAGCTGTCAGAGTTATAGTTTGGGCGTAGGACGCACAGATGATCCACCAACACGCACCAACAGTTGTTATGGATGGAGCAGGCTCTTCACCAGCTCCAGGGTGATGGGGCTCAATGGGAGGTGGATGGGTGGAGACCCTTGGCCTCAGAGGTCTTCACCACAGCTGCATTACCTGACAGGAAATGAGAAAAGAGAAGATCGTCACAAGATTGAAACACACAATCCGCTCTAATAAGTTACATTTATTTCTATTTTCCTCTAAAATGACCCATTTTCACCCCTTTGTCCCCAATAATCGTGTTTTCTTCCACTTTCCCTTGGTTGAAAACAGCTTCAAGTTCTTTTAGTTTACTAGTAATGAAACAGTTTGTAAAATGCTGAAGGCTCTAAATAAGCTAAAGGAGGAAAAGAAGATGGTGTCTGAGTTTAGAACATTATGATATGAGTGTATGGAGTCTATCCTCATGATCTATTGTGACTTATATAAGTTGTTGCTGCAGTTTGTCAGCTGATAGCATTTGTTACACAGATTTGGTGCTAAATTTGACCTTTTTTTCTCTTGACGATCAATTGAAATGTGCAACAATCGCTACAAAATGCCACATTAAGGCACCAAGACCTGGAGGAACACCAGAGAACAATCCAGACTCGAGATTTCTGCATTTCTTGGATTGTGTGTCAGCTCTTTTCACAGACTTTTTAAATGTTTATGTTGTATGTTAACATTATTTTAAAGTTCCTGTTGTGTTTTGATGCTTTGGTGATGTTGTTGTATAAACATTTAACATTTAACATCACATTTAACTGAGTTGAAAACGTCAATAAGTCGGATTTCATCATCTACACATTTACTGATAATATTTACTCACTGAGCTGCATTTCTGTGGAACTGATTATCTTTAATCAACAGACACACACACACACACACACACACACATTCAGACACACACACACACACACACACACTCACATTCAGACACACACACACACACATACACACACAACCACACACACACACACACACAAACACACACATTCAGACACACACACACACACACACACACACTCACATTCAGACACACACACACACACACACAAACAAACACACACACACACAACCACACACACACGATACTTGTTTTTTTTCTAAAATTTTTAGTAGTGTGCTTTTAATTTCTTTAAACAAAATGTGATATTATATATCTATATATCTATATATCTATATATATATATATATATATATATATATATTACTTCTAAAACATGAGGCGTTGATTGCGTGGGAGTGACTCTCTGCTACAGGAAATAACAAGAAGACTGTGACGGCATTAATGTGGCAGGAAGATGTCAGCCCGTCGTCATGTTAACACTAACACAGCCCTCCAAGCTGTGGTCTGTCAGCAGAATGTGATCACATTAAAGGTGATGAGAGCAGACGGACGGTACCTGAACATGGATCACCTGCTGCTGCTGCTGCTGCTGACTTCAGGTAGGACTCTGATTTAAACACCACGTCATTATGGAATTATATTTGGATTGATCTTTAAATCAGACAACACACTGATCACATGTACGCTTGTTGTAAACTTTTCTTTGACTAAATATTGTTCAGATTGTATTCATTACTTTTCATTTATTATTAAACCATGTTTATTTATTTACATACACAAATATATATTTAACATTATTTTAGACCAACGTGTTTCGACTTGTTGCCTCCGTCAGGGTCATCATGAACCAGATCACAGACAACATTTAAACACGGTGTTAAACAGAGAAAGTAGATGAAGAAATAAAACTATCATCAAAACATATTTCTGTCAGTAATTAATATGATGGTTAGTTGGAGCTCTGCTGATTCGAAAACAGGAAATGATCACTTGACACTGACAGCTTTAATCTGATAGGAGCGTCTCAGCCCGCCCTGGTTGTCATGGTAACACAAACCACAGTCCTGTTATCTGTCATCTGCCAGCAGCTTCTGATCACGTGATCAGTGTCACAGAAATGCACCTCAGAGAGTCTAAACGTCATCTTCACTGGACTAAAACTTGATCTAAAGGTCGACTTTGTCCTTTTCCCTGATGATGAAATGGAAACGCCCACTCGTCAGATACAATCTATTATTATTTTAATTTAACATCCAGTCAGTGTGAATATGTTCAGTGATGATCTCTGTGCAGTGGTTTAATTAGTTGATTAGTAGATTCAGACTGGTGACAGGAAATGATGCAGCGTGTGATCAGTGTGACTGATAAAGTATCTATCTATCTATCTATCTATCTATCTATCTATCTATAGCCATTTTATTTATGTTCCTGTCAGTTTGATATATTGATTGAATTAACAGTTTGAGAGATTTTTAAACAGAGAATAAGTTTTTAATCATAACATGATTATATATTACGATGATAAAAAACAAATGTGGTTACAAGACATCAAGATAACATTTTTAAAAGTTTTAATCCAATTCAGCTTTAATGACCAAGTACATGTTCTTCTTCTGTTATAAACATTCTTTCATTTCTGTCTCAATATTCAAAAATCATATCAACATATTTCATGAAGATTTTTTCTAAAGTTATTAATAACATCTAAAAAACATATAAACGTCATCATTATTACTATGACCACGAGAGGCTGCGGCCTAACAACAAATGTAAATATGGCTCTAAATATGTAAATGTTAATATGTAAATGTGGCTCACAACAGGCTGCTGACAGCTGACATATATGAATGTTTTTGAGAGGTTCCACAGTAACGTGGAAGTTCTAAGACAAGAGTGAATTACCAGTCACTTTCTGGAGGTTTCTTTTTTCTCTTTATTCACTAGAAGATTTCAGTTTCACAACTAGTTCCCTTACTTCTTTAACTGTTGCTGTTCAAATATTTTAAACTGTGGTGGTTTTACTCTGTAATTATTATTAGGGACCGAGCACTAACGGTGCGAGGACCCTATTGTAATTAGGGACCGAGCACTAACGGTGCAAGGACCCTATTGAAATTGTTCCGTTTTTTATTATTAGGGACCGAGCACTAACGGTGCGAGGACCCTATTGAAATTGAAGGAATTAGGGACCGAGCACTAACGGTGCGAGGACCCTATTGAAATTGGTCCGTTTTTTATTAGGGACCGAGCACTAACGGTGTGAGGACCCTATTGAAATTGGTCCGTTTTTTATTATTATTAGGGACCGAGCACTAACGGTACGAGGACCCTATTGAAATTGGTCCGTTTATTATTATTCATACCAAAAGTAAATTGCCTTTTTGGGGGCTTTATCATATTCAAAAACTCACCATTTTTGGAATATACGTCAATCTCCTAGTAAATTTACGTATTCTAGTATTTGCAGGAATGGGCGTGGCAAAATGACTCACTAGCGCCCCCTTGAAAGTCAAGAAAATTAAGCCCCTCGCACACGAATGTCGTAGAGACACGAAATTTGGTACACACGTGTATCATGGGAAGACGACCCAAAAGTTTCTAGGACCCATACCCTAAAACGTACAGGAAGTCGGCCATCTTGGATCGAAAATGGCGTTTCCTGCTGTTTTGGCCCATTTCCACGTTGCATACTTTAACGAACTCCTCCTACAGATTTTACCCGATCAACTTCAAACTTGGTCAGTACCATCACAAGGCCTTTGGGATCAAAAGTTGTATAAATCTTTACCAACGGTCACACTATGTGGGCGTGGAATGGCGGCAAAATATGGCGTCTCGCCATAAAACAACAGATCTTTATAACTTCTCCATTCTTTGTCCCATCTGGTCCAAACTTCTCATGCTTCATCAGAGTCCAGCTCTTTACACTTCTAAATAACGAAGTCCACGCCCCTTTTCATAAAATTACCATGTTGCATACTTTAACGAACTCCTCCGACAGATTTCACCCCATGGACTTCAAACTTGGTCAGTACCATCACAAGGCCTTTGGGATCAAAAGTTTTATAAATCTTTACTGACGGTCACACTATGTGGGCGTGGCATGGTGGCAAAATATGGCATCTCGCCAACTAACAGCAGACTGTATAACTTGACCATTCATTGTCCAATCTGTCCCAAATTTCACACATGTGATTAGGGTCCAGCCCGGGACACACCAATGTGTCAATATTGACACACAGTCATAGCGCCCCCTGCTGGCAACAGCAAGTAACATCTTTTACGCCTAGCCCCAGCAGTAGGTTTCACGTAGAGACACGAAATTTGGTACACACGTGTTTCATGTGGAGACGCACCAGAAAGCCTCTTAGACCCATACCTCAAACCCAACAGGAAGTCCGCCATCTTGGTGCATTTCCTTGGTGCATCCAGCATTTCCAGGTCACATAATTTAACAAACTCCTCCTACAGATTTCATCCAATTCTCTTCAAACTTGGTCAGTACCATCACAAGGCCATGGGGATGAAAAGTTGTATAAATCTTAACCGATGGTCACACTATGTAGGCGTGGCATGGCACCAAAATATGGCGTCTCGCCATAAAACACGAGATTGTTATAACTTCTCCATTCTTTGTCCCATCGGGTCCAAACTTCTCATGCTTCATCAGAGTCCAGCCCTTAACACTTCTACATAACAACATTTCATAAAGCTCCGCCCCTTGTGCTATATCCACGCCCCCTTTCATCACATGACATCCTTGCATACTTTACATAACTCCTCAGACAGATTTCACCCCATGGACTTCAAACTTGGTCAGAACCATCACAAGGCCTTAGGGATCAAACGTTGTATAAATCTTTACCGACGGTCACACTATGTGGGCGTGGCATGGCGGCAAAATATGGCGTCTCGCCATCTAACACCAGACTGGATAACTTTACACCTACCATCATGGCAAGACGCACCAAAAAGTCAGTGGAAGCCATGTCCTAAAACGTACAGGAAGTTGGCCATCTTGGATCGAATATGGAATTTTTGCCATTTCCAGGTTGCATACTTTAACGAACTCCTCCTACAGATTTCACCCAATTGACTTCAAACTTGGTCAGTAGCATCACAAGGGCTTTGGGATCAAAAGTTGTATAAATCTTTACCGCCTGTCACACAATGTGGGCGTGGCATGGCGGCCAAATATATCGTCTCGCCATCTAACACCAGACTGGATAACTTGACCATACCTTGTCCAATCTGTCCCAAATTTCACACACGTGATTAGGGTCCAGCCCTGAACACACCCACATGTCAATATTGACACACAGTCAGAGAGCCCCCTGCTGGCAACAGCAAGTAACATGTTTTACACCTACCCCGAGCACAGTGGTAGGAGAAACGCCATTTGGGACTCATAGGGACTGAGCCCGCAGCGCCGCGCCCGACGTGGCCTCCCCCGACGGCTCCACTCTGCGAGGGCCCGTTCAGTACTGCGCGCAGTCCGAGTTTATCTTTTTTTTTTTTTTTTTACAGTGTATGGAACTCGTCATAAATAAAGAGGATGAACTCTTGCTATTAATATCTGTTACATGAATCCACAACACGATAAATTCAGCATTAATTGAATCCATAAAGATGAACTTTATGTTGTCTGTTTCAGTGGCAGCAGCAGTTTTTTTCTTCCTCTCTGACAGACAGATAGACATGTTTCTCTGTCACCATGCTGATATTGATTTGAAGGGAAGACGGCTGTAAAATGTCAACAATCACAACGTGTTCATCAAAACTATTTCATTAGAATTTAAAATATTGTGGCCTCATATATCAGCCGGCGTCTCTGGAAAGCTCTAATTATAAGGTGAAACTAGTGAGCTCCCTTTGAGGACGAGTTTAAAAAGAGTTATTCTGAGGGGAGTGGACAATGAGCCTCTGGATGGAGAAATGAGTGCACACAGTAATAATACAGGACATTAAAAATGTATTCATATTGTTGTATACTGCATTAATAGTGTGTGGTTGTCACAAAATCTCACGGCACACCAACCACTGTTATATATTGTTGTATTAAATATTATTGTATTATATTATATTATATGTATATGTATATATATGATTATATTATACAAGGACGCGTCTGGATCCATTAAACTGTAAAGTTACAAAGTGAAGATGTATCAAAAGTGATTTATAGCATGAATGTGATCAGTCTGCATGTGTGTCTCTACAGGCCTGTGTGCTGGACGTCAGTATCATGTCATTAATAACCCGAAGAACTTTACTGAAGCACAAAGTTACTGCAGAGAGAAATACACAGACCTGGCCACTGTAGACAGCAATGAGGAAGCTGAGATCCTGAAGAAAACGGCAGAAAGAGCAGGAGTTTCCTCTGTGAGTTCACTTTCCTCTTTCTCTCCTTTCTGACATCATGTCAGTGACACGTGGGTTTAAAGTTTTACAGTCTGAAACGTGAAACTTCACACAAACTTTTTAATCTTTTTGTTTTTTTACTCTGAAAGAGGACGAAGGATTTAGTTCCCTATTGAACGTGTATTATAAGAGATCTCTTAATGTCCAGTATAAACAGCAGCAATTATTACAGGAAGCAGAACCTGTTTCACTCTTCATATGGACACATGAATATTATTATTAATGCAAATATGTGTTTCAGATCGCCTGGATCGGACTGTACGATGACGTGAACAGCTGGAGGTGGTCACTGTCAAACACAAGCTTCTACAGACCAGGAGAGGAGGAGTTCAGACGGTGGCAACCTGAAGAACCAAACAATGCAGGAGGTGTTGAACACTGCACAGTGATACGGTCTGTTGGACTATGGAATGATGCCAGCTGCACAGTCGACATACGGCCGGTGTGCTGTGATGTGAGAGGTGAGAATATTGATGAGTGAAGGTAAAACAGAGCAGTTGAGCTTGTTGACCTCTCCCCTTCTCTGCTGCTCTTTGCCTCTCTGTCTCCAGTTACATGAAGCTCATTTAAAGCAGATGAGTCCTGCCTTCATTTCTCTGTTTCTATAAAGAGCTCCATCATTAACAGCTTTATCCCACGTCACTGTCTCAGTCAACAGGGCTGCAAGAGAAGGAGTTGATATGCACACAGCTCCACGGTGACTTCAGCTTCATGCTCACATTCATTAACCCTTCTAATGCACAACATGCTCTAAAGTCACCCTCATTCATTCACATGTTATTTAATATAATAGTGTTATTTCATATAATAGTGTTATTTAATGCTGCTGTGTGTTTCTGTGCTCTATCTTTTGATATCAACTTATTTTATGATTGAATATTCCAAGTATTCTTTAAATATCTTGTTTTTGATAACAACAGATCATTATTTACATTTTGCTTTGTATTATTAGATAGCTAACTTCTTGGCTAAGTAGCTTGTTAAGCTAACTACTTAGCCAAGAAGTTAGCTAAGTAGTTAGCTTAGTAAGCTACTTAGCCAAGAAGTTAGCTAAGTAATTAGCTTAGCAATCTACTTAGCTAAATACTTAGCCAAGAAGTTAGCTAAATAGTTATCTTAGCAATCTACTTAGCTAAATACTTAGCAAAGAAGTTAGCTAAGTAGTTAGCTTAGCAAGCTACTTAGCTAAAAATGGATATGGGTCATTTTTGACTCATGTTGTGCATTAGAAGAGTAGTGACACAAAAAGGGATTTTACTAAAAAATGAATGAAGGAAAACATAAAATGAGGATGTATGATGATCAAAAGCAAACTAATTGAGGAAAACCTGAAATACTGAATGATGAAAATAATTTATTTTAAAGATATAGAACATAAAAACTCTGTCGGGTCACTTTAGATACATGTTGTACATCAAAGGGTTAAGAAACATCAAACTGCTGAGAAAAACATTCAGACGGAGAAAAACTCAGATATAAAGTTTGCATCAGTGTTGTGTGTTATGTTGCCTCTGCACAGCTCTTCTCTGGATCTATTTTCAGGGCAGGATGTGACATTTGTCTTCATTAACGACTCCATGAGCTGGACCGAGGCCCAGAGCTACTGCAGAGAACACCACACAGACCTGGCCAGTGTGAGGAACCAGACAGAGAACCAGAAGGTCCAGGAGCTGATTGAAAGAGCAGCAGAAGGAACAGCCTGGATCGGCCTTTTCAGAGACTCCTGGAAGTGGTCCGATGGAAACAGCTCCTCGTTCAGATACTGGGTGTCAGGGGAACCTCACAACAACTGGAGGAATGAGGCTTGTGTAGTAGCAGATTTCAGCTCCTCTGGAAGATGGAGGGACTGGAAATGTGACTATAAGTTTCCATTCATCTGCTACGGTCCAGGTGAAGAAATAGAAGAAGAAGGTGAGTGGTAACCACTGATTCAAACAGTATTTATATCAGATTTAGGTTTACTTTAGCATGAAATGAGACAATAAAACACATTTCTGGACAATAAATGTGAACTCTCAGGATGCTGGTGTTAATGTGCAGTGTGACCAACTACAGATCATCAGTTTGTAATAATAATAATTAATAATAATAATTCATTTTATTTAATAGGGCGCCTTTCAAGGCACTCAAGGTCGCCTTACAACATGGAAAAAACACAAAACAAAAAACAAGCAGAACATCATACATATACAATCTAAACAAATCAGAATATTTACAAATACATTACAATTAAGGAGGGGAGTTTGTGCGGAGGATCAAATGGAGTGAGCGAGTCTGAACAGGTAGGTCTTGAGTTGTGATTTGAATTGATTGAGAGATGTGATGTTGCGAAGGGAAGGGGGAAGGGAATTCCAGAGCAAGGGAGCAGACCCTGGTTACCATGGGTAACCAGACGGGCAGGGGGGACGGAGAGGTGGGTGGAGGAAGAAGATCTGAGTGGGCGGGCGGGTGTGGCAATGTGGAGGAGGTCAGAGAGGTATGGAGGGGCGAGGTTGTGAATGGCCTTGAAGGTGAGCAGTAGAGTTTTGTACTGGATGCGGTGTGTGATGGGGAGCCAGTGGAGCTGCTGGAGGACTGGTGTGATGTGGTGACTGGATGGGGTCCTTGTGATGATGCGGGCTGCTGAGTTCTGTACCAGTTGTAGTTTGTGAAGGGTTTTTTGCGGAAGTCCAAACAGGAGAGAGTTGCAGTAGTCAAGACGGGAGGTGACGAGACTGTGAACCAGGATGGCAGCTGTGTGGGGTGTAAGTGAGGGGCGGAGGCGGTTGATGTTACGGAGATGGAGGTAGGCTGAGCGGGTTATGTGACTGATGTGTGAGGTGTATGAGAGTGTGCTGTCAAGGATGACACCCAGACTCTTTACCTTGGGGGATGGAGAGATGTTGGAATTGTCTATGGATATTGTGAAACTGGGAGATTTGGATAGGGTGTTTTTTGTGCCAATGAGTAGAATTTCTGTTTTGTTGCTATTCAGTTTCAGGAAATTGGATGAAAACCAGGACTGTATTTCGAGGAGGCAGTCAGTGAGGAGGGGGGGGGGGGGAGGTGGACTCAGGTTCAGTGGAAATGTGGAGCTGGGTGTCATCCGCATAGCAGTGGAAGTTGATGTGATGTTTCCGGAAAATGTAACCAAGGGGGAGTAGGTATATGATGAATAAGAGGGGTCCCAGGACAGAGCCTTGGGGAACCCCAGTGGTGACTGGGAGTGGTTGTGATGTGAATGATTTGAGTTGGATGAAGTGTGTGCGGCCAGAGAGGTAGGATTTGAACCAGTTGAGGGGGGTGTGCGTGATGCCTATGGAGAGGAGTCTGTCAAGGAGGATGGTGTGTGAGATGGTGTCGAAGGCCGCACTCAGATCAAGTAGGATGAGGATGGAGAGGAGACCGGAATCAGCTGCGAGGAGGAGGTCGTTGGTGATTTTGAGTAGTGCAGTTTCAGTGCTATGGAGAGGTCGGAAGCCGGACTGGAATTGTTAAAAAATGTCATTGCGGGAAAGGTGGGAATGGAGTTGAGTGGCAACAGTTTTTTCCAGAATCTTTGAGAGAAATGGCAGATTGGAGATGGGACGGAGGTTGTTGGGGTCGTTGGGATTTGCACCAGGTTTTTTTAGTATTGGGGTGACAGCAGCTGTTTTGAGGGGTGATGGGACAATTCCAGTAGTGAGAGAGGAGTGGATTATGTGAGTGATGAGGGGGGCCAGAGAGGGAATGGTGGCTTTGACAAGAGTAGTTGGAAGGGGGTCTAAGCGGCAGGTTGATGATTTTGATTTCTTGATGGTATCAGTAATTACAGAGAGTGGAGGGAGGGTAAATGCTGAGAGAGTGTGGGAGGGGGGCACAGATGGAAATAACGGAGATGAACTATGAGAGGCACTGGGAGCAAGTTGCTGGTGGATGTTGTGGATTTTAGTAGTGAAAGAGGATAGAATAGTGTTGCAGGAGGCGGTAGAGTACATCTGTGGTGGTAGTGAGTCTGGAGGTTGAGTGGTGTTGCGGACGAGTGAAAAGAGGGCTCTTGAATTGCCATAGTTGGAACTGATTAGATCTGCGTAGTATGTGGATTTGGCCTTGGTAATGCAGTTCTTGTAGTGGAGTATGTGGTTATGATAGATTTCCTTGTGAACAGTTAGACCAGTCTTATTGTAGAGGCGTTCCAGGCGGCGTCCTAAGGTTTTCAGTTGTCTGAGAGCGGGCGTGAACCACGGTGAGGAGCAGGTGAAGGTGACAGATCTGGTTTTGAGTGGGGCGAGATAGTCCAGGAGATTATGGAGACTGTTGTTGTAGTGGAGGACCAACTCATCAGGGGTGGAAAAACTGTCTGCATTGGGGAGGGAGTCGATTCCAGAAGAGAGAGTGTCCAGGTTAATGTATTTAATGTTACGGAATGAAATAGTGCGTGGGAGACGGATTTTGGAGAGTGCAAGGTTGACTTTAAAGGAAACTAGCATGTGATCTGAAAAGGGGAGGGGAGTAGCTTTACAATTGATGGGGGAGAGACCAGAACAGCATATTAAGTCCAAGGTATGTCCTTTTAGGTGTGTCGGGAAGTTTGTGAGTTGCTGGAGTCCAAAGCTGTCTATGCAGGAGGTAAAATTCTTTGTCAGAGTGTTGCTGATATTGTCCATGTGGATATTGAAATCACCCAGGAGTAGTATGTTCGGAGAGAGTGTGGAGAGATGAGTCAGGAATATAGCAAAGTCGTTGAGGAACTCCTTTTTTGGCTTGGGGGGACGGTATATGGTGGAAAGGATGGTGGGGGTGGGGCCGGATAACTGTAGGGTGATGGATTCGAATGTGTGATAGACAGGGGTGGGGACCGGCTGGACGTTCCACTTTTCGCGATGGATAATTGCGAGACCTCCACCCCTGCCAGAGTCACGTGGGCGACAGCTGTAAATAAAACCTGGAGGAGTGGATTCATTCAAAGTAGTGAAATCAGTGGGTTGTTGCCATGTTTCTGTTAAACAGATTAAATCCAGGTTATGGTCCTTGATGGTGTCCTGAATGAGCTGTCCCTTGCTTGTGAGTGAGCGGATGTTTAGTAGTGCAAAGTTGGCTGTGGTATTTTCAAGTTTGAGGGATGATGGGGCAGGGGCACTGAGTTTTATGTAGAAAAGGTTATTTTTGTTTACAACTTTGAGAGTAGATTGCGGGCGGAGGGGTCTGACAGATACAATGGTTGTGATGCGGAAGGCAGCAACAGTGTGGGATGAGGGGTGCAGTGACAGCAGGGGCCTGTAGGGGGAGTAGGTAAGAGTAGTGGAATGAGAAGGCGCGGTAGAAGAAGAGGGGGGGACGCGTGTGGGTGGGTGGGAGCGGTGGGAAAATAGTCAGTCACGTGGGTCGGACTGGACAGCGTGCTGGAGGTTGGATGTCAACATGTAGTTTCCAAGTTTATTTGGGTGGATACCGTCAGCTTTTAGCCAGGATTGACGATTCCAGAACAAGTTAAAATTGTCTATAAAACCGACGCTGAATTTCCTGGAGACAGACTGAAGCCAGGAGTTGAGCTGGAGGACTCGACTAAACTTTTCTATCCCACAGCCGTGAGGACAGAGCGGTCCACTGATGAATATGGATTTGCCGGTGCTGGTTAGAGACTGGAGGAGTTGTCTGAAGTGTGACTTGGTCACCTCGGAGTGTCGGAGGGATGAATCGTTGACTCCGACGTGGACCATAATTCTGTGGATGGAGGACGGCAATGTGTCCAGCAAATCGGGGAGTTTTTGGAGTATAACTGGGACTGTGGCTCCGGGGAAACAATGCGTTACGGCATTAAAAAAGCGGATGTGTCGCATAATTGAATCCCCAATGATTAAAGTGGTCGGAGGAAAAAGGGGTCGCGGGGATGTCGAGTGTGGGGTGACTTGTGGCGATGGGGTGGAGAAGGCGGTGGGTGGGGGAGACTTCACTTCCAGTGGTGGGGTAGCTGGAGAGAAAATGGTGGCGGCGCGCCGTGGCGCCGGTGTAAACAGCGGCGTGGAGCGGAAAGTCTTCCGGTGAGAGGAGCGCTCATGTGTGGCGGTCGAGTACCTCGGAGGTAACAGTGAGCCGTAGGATATCTGAGATGGAGATGGAGAAGGAGTGTTGACTTCAATGTGAGAATATGAACAGATGGAGGAAGTAACTGCTTCTACCTGCCTGATAAAGCCCTGAACGCCCCCTGGTGGCGGCCTGCAGTATAGCTCTAAACTGACCACAGGCAGGACTAAACTAACTGAGGACACTTTATATCAACAGGATGCTGATTATTATCAGAGCAGAAATCTCTCAACTCATCATGTTTGATCGTCTGTTTAGAAGCCCCAAAAACAAGTTGAAAGCAAGTGATCAGACATCATCAGCATCAGGAATCTAGAAAGAGTTGAGTCAGGAGCGTATCTGTTTGTGAACATCACACAGCTGACCAAGTCTGACTCTGGACGGTACAGATGTGGTCTGAAAAGAGCTTTGTCTCTCCATCCATACAAGCATTTTGAGATCATTGTCACAGATGCTGAGTTTGTTCTCAAAGTGTAATGAAAACTAATGAGAATAAAAATGTTGATTTGAAGAAAGTTTTTCTTTTCACTGACAGTTGCTGATGTTTTAATACTGATTCATGGTGATAGTATAGAGAAGCATAGCACACAGAGTATCTCCTTCCTCTCATCAGGACTTGATTTGTTTCTGTTGTTCACAGCTCCGACCACTGAGACAACAGGAGGTAATATATATAATATATATAATAATATATGTTTGTACCATGGTCTGGGTGAACAACTGACTCTGATTGGCTGCAGTGTGCCTGTTAATTCCTGACAATAGCCAATTGTCTCTTTCAAACCAGGAAATAATAATAATAATAATAATGATAATAATAATATTAATAATAATAATGATAATAATAATAATAATAATAATAATAATAATAATAATAATAATAATAATAATGCTAAGAAAAGACCAAATGCCAGTGTCTTTGTCTCTGTCTTATATTTTTTAATACAACATTTGTTGACCATTTATTTGGATGTGAGCTGGTTGGGATCAGACGTTGTGATGTTCATGTCTCGTCCAATTTTACTCTCCACCATTTCTAAACATAAACATGAGTGTGTTTCACTCACCGGCCACTTTATTAGGTACACCTGTTCAACTGCTCGTTAACACACATGTCTCATCAGCCAATCACATGGCAGCAACTCAATGCATTTAGCATGTAGACACATTAGCATTTAGCATGTAGACACGGTGAAGACCAGCTGCTGACGGTCAAAGCGAGCACCAGAAAGAGGAAAAAAGGTGATTTAAGTGACTTTGGATGTGGCATTGTACAGTTTCTACATTTTCATCTTTCTGTTGATTCTCTACCATCCAAGTGCACATTATGTTTAGTCCCACGGTTAAAAGAAGAAGAGGAAGTGGAAGGTGTGAAGATTGTTAGTTGAGATAAATGTTTGCAGAAATGCAGCTTGTTTTTTTTTAGACAGAGTTTATTAGAAAACAGATTCATGGTGATGTTTGACACATGAAGAGTCAAACTCCTCCCCCAGCAGAGTTTAACTCTTTATGCAGCTGGTGCAACAAGGTGATACTCAGTGGTGGAATGTAACTGAGTACATTTACTCAAGTACTGTACTTAAGAACAATTTTGAGGTACTTGTACTTTACTTGAGTATTTCCATTTTATATAACTTTATAATTCTACTTCGCTACATTTAGCTGACAGCTTCAGTTACTTTTCAGGTCGATTTTAACCAAAAAAACATGAAGAATTTAAAGTAATTAGTCTTTTTTTTTTTTTTTTTAAATAAACCTCATGACAGTAAATTAATTAGGTAAAATGAGTCCTAGCTTGAGAAAATTAAAACGATGCACTTATAAATGCATCTATTAAAATAAACTAATATTATATATTTGGAATATATAAAACAATCTGAGTGGGTCCATTCTGCATAACGAGACAGTGACTCATTGGAGATGAGCGCTGTGTCACTTTCTGCTAGTTTGCTTTAATAACTTTGATATAAAACCATAAAGAAGTTAACAGAATATAATATGATGCATTGCTGCAGATTAAACTACCCAATAAGGATATAAAGGAGGTAAAATGAGCACAACCTGAAACATCGACAGCAGTAAAATGTAACATAAACATTAATGCAGCAGTCATATTAATCCAAATATCACACCATATAATAACACAACACTCAAAGGAATCATGTTAGCACTTTTAAAGATTATTCTTTTACTTAAGTTCAGTATGTGAATACTCGTCCCACCACTGGTTGGTACTTCTACTTCTACTAGTTAACTTACTGAGCCCCCTTCAGAACAACAAGGCTTGACTCTTAAACAGCCACTTCAACAGACATTCATAGTAAACAATATTTACTCTTAATTATTAAATGAATCACAAAAGACAGTGTAGCATTAGAGGTGAACTTTTATTATTATTTGCAAATTATATTGAGATAGAATAAAGACAAGACTGTTATTAACTCTATTCAGGCTGAAAACTGATTCAAACACACACTAATGAATAACAACAAATACAAAAACAGCAATGCTAAAAAAGCGTATTAAAATGAATATTCTGCACATTACACTGAGCTCAAGCTGCTGCAGCTTCAACAACAAGCAGTAAATGTTAAAATCAGCTCTGAAATCTGCAGCTGGAAGACGATTTAATGACGTTAGCAAGAGTTAAATTCTCTTTTCTTGATAAATGAAGTTAAAATCCAGCTGCTGAGTTCTGAACTGACTGCTGGTGAGAAAAGTTTAGTTTCTTTGTTGATCGGTGGAGTGTGATGGAGGCAGAAGTGTTTGTCAAACTCCCTCAGCAGCTCTGATGTTTTCATAGTTCACTGTGTCATCATCTACATCATAACGCACCTGTGAAACACAACACGACACAATCAGACTTTTTAATCCCACTTAATCTGATTTAATGCCACTGATGAAATAATAATATAGCATAATAATGCAAGCACACCCTGTCAGAGATCAATGAACTGTTATTGTGTGTGTGTGGAGGAGCTGTCTGAGCCCCGCCCACGGTGAAATACTCTGCTCTGTTTATGGCTCCAGTTTGGCTCAAACGTCGGTGACTTTCTCATATAAACAAACATGTAAATGCAACATGTCGGCAGATATATATACGGGGATGACGTTGGTAACTTTTGTTGAGCTTCTTATTAAGCCATGTTGTAATAAATGTGACCGGTCTACAACATTAATTATAGAATAATACAAGTAAAATAATATTAATAACATAATAAAGTCCTGCAGCTTTATGGAGTCAGCACAATCATGGCTGTAAGTGTTAATTTTGTGCTGAATAACACAGTTATAATGACATAAATGATGAACAAAAGAAAAAACCCAAGTTGAATTTCTCTGATAACTATTTTTTTTCAAATAACAGAATACAATTAAATTTGTATATACAACACTTTTCCGAGTGCCCACAATTTTCACAAATATTGTAAGAAAATTGGTCTCCACATATTGTACATATTAAACTATTTACGTGTTTCCAACCTCTCCTGTCCTCTCCTCTCAGCTCTGTGTAAACACATTTTCAGTGAATATTTGTCACGTGACCGTTGTTCTCAGCAGAATCAATCATGGCTTCACAGTGTCGCTGAGGAGCAGAATTTAATGTTTTTAACAGAATCTAGTTATTTTTGGCAACTTTTTAAATGAGATGAAAAGTTAAATTAATGATGTGATAATGACAAGTTTAAGCTTCCCTTTATTAATATTTTTCACAAGGGAAACTTTCTTAACATATGATCTGTTCAAGGACTGCTGGAAATTCAAATTCCAATAATAATGCCTGTTTTTACAGTTTCTTGTTAAGATAAATTGTATATTTTTGGCAAGTTGTTAAAGAAAACATCAGTTTCAAGATGGTGGGGTTCAGAGGGTTCAGTTAAAAGTCCTGTCTGATGTAATGTCGGTGAACCAGCCCTTTAATCTGGAACTCATCATGTTCAGTTTTATGGACTCTGTGTCACAGTGTTGATTCAGATCCATTTGCTGTACTTTGTGTTGTTGTAACGAGCTGCATTATATTATCACGTGTGCCAACTATAAAAATATTTCATTATACTGTTGTTAAAAACTCACAGCGAGTTCATCCGTCTGGGTTTCCTTCTCTGAAAAAACAAGAGAAAGAGTCGACTTTAGTTCCCACAGTGGAAATCCACGATCATCAAAACTTCTGGTTAATAAATTTAATGAAAAGCTTCTCACCTTTAGTTCTTATCCAGATGTTGACCGCCACAACAGATGTGATGAGTGCTGCTAAACCCACAGACACCACGATCCACCTCCAGTGGGCTGGAGAGACTGAAATGAAAAGAAAGAAATCAGTTGTAGATTTTAGACTGAGAGAGAGAGAGAGAACGAGATAGAGAGAGTGCGAGAGAGCATGCGAGAGAGCATGCGAGAGAGCATGCGAGAACACATGCGAGAGAAAGAGAGCTAGCAAGAGGTCGAAAGAGAGCATGAGAGAGAGAAAGACAGAGCGTGAGCGAGAGAGCAAGAAAGAGACAGAGAGAGCTGGAAAGTGAGGGAGATCGAGAGAGAGTGCAAGAGAGAGACAGTAAGAGAAAGGGCGAGAGAGTGAAAGAGAGCGAGAGCAAGTGAGTGAGCGAGTGATCGTGAGAGAGTAAGATAGAGCGAGAGAGCGAGACAGAGATTGAGAGTGAGTGAGTGAGAGAGAGAGAGAGAGAGAGAGAGAGAGAGAGAGAGTAATAAAGAATAAGATTAATTCAATTGTTGAGTGACTACCTGGCAGTTTTGTTGAATCATCATCGGGGCCTGCTCTTTCATTTCCAGTTGTTGGTGTCATCTCTCTTGCTGTTGTTGTTGTTGTTGTTGTTGTTGTTGTTGTTGTTGTTTTTGTGTCCTCACCTGAACACAAGAACACAACTCAACAAATTGTTGTGATGTCATATTTTATCTTCAAATCCAAACAATTAACAAATCTTTTAGAAAGTTCCTCTCATCAGTTTGAGGTAATTTTAGGCAGCTCATCATTATTCTCACCTGGTTTCTCACCTGAGGACCGAGGAGGGCTGAAGGAAAACAGCTTCACCTCACCAGTGTAACCATCAGTCACTTCACACTTAAAAGAGTTATACCTTGATGTGTAACCAAAGTGAGAAGTAGGAAAGGTTACAGAGGCGGAGCAGTCAGACTGTGATGTCTTCAGGGTTGTTTTTATCCACAGCTTGACCCTGAAACAGCCACTTCACTGTGCGTGGACATTGTCGATATGTTGACACGGAGCATCTGAATGTCACATCAGTGTCTTTCTCTTCAGTCACTGGTGAAGATGGAGATATTCAGAGAGGAAGACAAAATAATGAATGAGAAAATCAACGTAAACACTGAAACAATATTTTCACGACGTAAGTCGCGAAAAACTGCCCGAAATTTTGCATTGAAATGAATGGGACGGCCGAAAGAAAATGAGTAAAAAAGAACAATAATTGGAGATTTTCAAACGTCTACTTCTCCGGCATAATTTAACCTAGAGACTCCATTTAAACTTTAAACAGTAGACACAAGTCTTGTGTATCGGTATATTAATCCACGTTTCGATAGGTCATATAGTTTTTTATCAATCCCTGTTCAATGACCATGATCATTTTTGGAGAAATTCTGAGATTATAATGGCTGTGTATTGCACGGAATGATCGTGTCACAGTGTGTGACATCATCGCTCAGAGTGTAGAGGGAGAGGTAAAACTGTCAAAAAATAAATTTGAAAACTGCGCTCCAGGCCGCAAATTCCACTCGACAGAAATAATTTATACATAGAAACGTAGGAAAATTTGTCTTCTCATTCACAATCCTCTGGTAAAGCTGTCAGAGTTATAGTTTGGGCGTAGGATGCAAAGATGCGCCACCAACACCACCAACAGCCTCATTGGCTCCCATATTAAAAACGCAGGAAGATTTCGGAAAAAGTGAGATTTAACTGTTTTTTTAGATTGCTCTAACAAAGCTATTTTTTCATTTTTCTTAAAAAAAACATATGTAGAGGTTCAGGAAGAACTCAGGACACTCAAAGTGAAGTCGGATCAATGATAGGTATTATGGTTTTGCCAAAAATGCTTTCTGTTGGAGGCCAGAAATTTCACTCTGCCCACCTCTGGCTGCTTTCACTCTGCCAGAAGATTCCACAGCTGTTAATTCCGTTGATTGCTCTGCTCTGATTGGTCGACCCCACGCTTTGATGCTTTGATGTGATTACAGTTACAGATACACACACACACACACACACACACACACACACAAACACACACACATGCGCACACACACACACACACACACACACACACACACACACACAAACAAACACACACACATGCGCACACATTTTGAGGTTAAAGGTCATAGGTTGCTGTATTAATAAATACTTGAAAAGGAATGCTTGTTATAGTGTGCTCCTTGTATATTATATAGTATCATAACATTACTAGTATTAATTGTTATAAATCTCTGAAGAATCACATCATAGTGTACACACACCGGCAGTAGCCCCCGTGGCCCTTTCAGAATTTCCCCAGAGGAAATTTTCTAGTTATTATTACTCTCTCCTTTTTTATGCAAAGCACTTTGTGTTGCATCTCTCTTGTATGAAAAGTGCTATACAAATAGAGTCTGATTGATTGATTGATTGAATGATTGATTGATTGATTGATGGAAAGAAAACACTTTTGGCACTTTCACAGATATGGAGAGCACAAGAACAAGCTAACAAATGTGTGATGATGATGAAACCTGCGACTATATTGAACATTTCTAACTTCTCTCTCCAGGCTGGTGGAGGATCATCATCTATGTGCCGCTGGGTTTAGCAGCTCTCATCATAACTGTTGTTGCAGTCAACATGTGGACAAGAACTAAAGGTGACAACGTTCACAAACTTTTAAAAACAGGAAGTTTGAATTCACCTGGATTTTTATGGTAGAAGCTAAATTTGACTCTTTTATTTTGTCTTTTCAGGGAACAGAGCACAGATGGGAGACAACAATGTGAGTTTAAACAACAAATTATGACTTTTTTCAGTGTAATATTTGTATTCATGCAGAATCTGAAGTATATTGTTATTGTTTTTCACAGCAGCGTAATGATGAAGATGAAGATGAAGGTACGGTGCACTATGAAAACGTTGGAGAGCCTTCTGCCTCCATCAGACTCCACTGATCAACAACATCAACTCAGCACAGAGTCCACTGCTGGTAGATATCAGCTCAACATCTGTAGCAAACAGAAATAATGAAACATTGTCTTTCTTGTTCCTCTGTATTAGTTTTTAACTTTGAGCCAGACAAACACACTCAGGTTCTGATCTGACATTAAGAGACGCCCCCTGTTGGTGAAACTTAGTTTACGTCATTGTTTAACTCTCACCTACCCATAAATATTAAGTCAAGTCAAGTCAAGTCAAAGTTTATTTATAGACATTTAAAAACAACCTCAGCTGACCAAAGTGCTGTACAGTTATTAAAATACAACAAAAATCATACACAAATATAGTTCATTCATTCATTACCATTAACTGCTTATCCGCAATCGGGTGGCGGGGGGCTGGAGCCGATCCCAGCTGCCATTGGGCGAGAGGCGGGTCCACCTGGACAGGACGCCAGACTATCGCAGGGCTGACACATAGAGACAGACAATCACACTCTCATTCACTCCTACGGGCAATTTAGAGTCACCAATTAAACCTAAGTGCATGTTTTTGGACTGTGGGAGGAAGCCGGAGAACCCGGTGAGAACCCACGCTGACACGGGGAGAACATGAGAACTCCACACAGAAGAGCCGCAGGCGGGAGGCGAACCGGCGACCCTCTAGCTCTAGCTGACCTGACTTCTGACCGCCGTAACCTTGAAAGTCATGTGACTTGGACAAAAACCAATAGAAAAAAATACCAGGTTGGGATATGACTGTCATTAACTTGCATTGTAGCGAAATCTGTGTCAGTTTCACGGAAATTTGAGTGATTCCGTGGCTATTCCACGGATTCCTGTGAGACCAGGTTGATAAATCCAGTAGAGTTTAAATAAGATATGAGTTGTTTGGCTTAACGATGGCAAAGTGAGAATACAGCAGCAGCTAAATATATTGGTTTCTTATGTAATATGTGTCCTTGCAGGGGCAGAATGAATGTTGTTAAAATGAATTCTTGCTGGTTTTTTCTCATCATTGTTTTAATTGCTTGTTGTTTTTATTGCTTAATTAAATAAATGAATAGTTCCACAAGATTGCAAATTATTTCCTCGCCTGGTTTTGACATATTTTGAGTTACATGAGTTTTTTCTTTGTTTGGTGCTTTTAGTATTTATCTGTCAGTAAAACTTCTTGACTTTCAAGCACAACACTTAGAGGTTCTAAAAATGTAAAAAGAGAGAAAACGCCCAGAACTATCTTGTTGGGGCTCACAGGGTTTAAGAGCATCAGTGTGTTTAACCATCTATGTTTCACCTCTACAGCTGTTAACCACATTCTCACCAGAACACGGCCTCAGTTTTAAAATAACTGCAAAGATACAGTGATCTCAGACCTGTGCATGCTGTCAGACAACACCATCAACCACTTCTGTTTTTATAAAAACAACTAGAAGCAAAGTTGCAGTTGGGGGGTCTTGCTCTTTTTCTACATCCTCCTCCTCCTCCTCTAATTCTCACTCCTTCTGCTATAATACTGTAAAAAAATAAAAATCCCTATATATACATTTGCAAAATCAAGTATTCTTTTTAAATTTTATATAAAAATAGAAAATAAGAAAAGAAATTGAGATTTGGGGGGAAGAACTGAGCTAAAAACATTTTTTTTCACAAAATAAAAAAATTGCAAACACAAAATGAAGCAGCGCGGCTTTATGGAGCCCCTAAATAATTATTTGTACTTTGAGACGAGCGTGCGCACACATAACACACACACATCACATACACACAAACACACATCACACACACACACACACACACACATCACATACACACAAACACACATCACACACACACACACACACACACACACACACACACACACACACACACATAAATGAATAAATTAGTGCCAAGACAAAATGAGGAACCAAGAAACGATCTTCACACATTAAACTGAGTTCATTTTAAGAAGCAGCTGGTCAGAGACTTTGACAGTTGAGAGCGAGACACCAAGAGAGAAGCACGATGGCTGAATTCAGATGGATTATAATGTCTTCATCTGTGATGCTGCTGTTCAGCTTTAGAGGTAAGAACACAAGTTTAGTTTGTAACGTGGTGAGTTTAGTGAACTCTTGGAGCCAAAGATGAGACACAGTGCTGCTTCTGGTGCTTTACTGTCTATTTAATGTCTTTAATGTGTATGAATGGTGCTATACAGCTACATTAGCCTTCAAACCAAAGAAACACAAACTTATCTCAAACTATTATCACACTACTTATGAACATAACAGACAAATTACTACTTTAGTTCATTTTTTATATTTTCTCAACAGAAGCAGCTGTGAAATCTTCCTCTGTCGCTGTCAGAGTTGGAGATGAAGCTACTTTGCCTTGTGACGATGTGGAACATGATCAGAAGAAGTGTGACAAAGTTACCTGGTTGTTCACTGATTCAAACAATACAGTACCAATCATGCTGATTAAAGACGGGCATATTCACAAAGATGCTGCAACTAAATCAGACAGACTGAGTGTTACAGAACAATGTTCTCTGGTTATAAAGAGTCACAGTGGAGGATGTTGGTCGATATTACACCTGCAGAAAGATCAGATCAAGACAAAAAGTTCAAGATGTTGTTGTTTACCTCTCTGTTGTCAGCAGTGAGTATTTAAGTCATAAAGTTTAACTGTCTTGTTAAAACAAAATACTGAAATTTTACAATGATTCTGATTCCAGTGATGAAATTAATTTTACTCTTGTTGTCTTTCTCTCACAATATCTCCATCTTCACCAGTCACTGAACAGAAGAACGCTGGTACAGTCAGATTGTTGTGTTCTGTGACTAAAGGTGCTTTCTGTCTCCACTCAGTGAAGTGGCTGCATGAGGGAAATGATGTCACAGACAGAGAGACACCACAGGATGACTGTTCAGCCAAAATGACATTTACAACATCTGACTTCAATCAGAAGTCAAAGAACGACTCATTGAAATGTGAAGTGACAGATTACAGTAGAGAGGTGTATCTGTTCCCCTTCAGCCCTCCTCAGTCCTCAGGTGAGAAACCAGGTGAGAATATGATGAGCTGTTTAAACTCACTTCAAACTGATGTGGATAATTACACAAGCTATGTTTTTAAAAGTACATTTTCTGATTGTGTTTATTAAAGGTGATGATGCAACAACGACAACAATTACCTGGAAATCATTTGAATTCAGCACAACAGAAGAGACAAACAACAACGATGGAAGAAAACAACAACAAGGTAGAGAGTGAACAGAACAGAATTATATGTTCAGAGACTGTTGATATCTTTAAGAGCAAACTTTAGACTTATCTTTTTAATTTGGCTTTTACTTGAACCATTTTTAGACATTTTTCTGCTCATGCAACTTAGTGTTATAACATCTTCTCTTTTATTTATTTATTTTCAAAAAATGATTAATATATTTAGGGACCGAGCACCGAAGGTGCGAGGACCCTATTGTAATTGGTCCGCTTTTTCTTACTTATTATTATTCCCAAACTTAAATCGCCTTTTTGGGCACTTTATCATATTCCAAAACTCCTCATTTTTGGAAAATACATAAATCTCCGCTGAAATTTACGTATTCTAGTGGTCCCGGGAATGGGCGTGGCAAAATGACTCAACAGCGCCCCCTTGAAAGTCAAGAAAATTCAGCCCCTCGCACAGGAATGTCGTACAGACACGAAATTATCTATGTACGTGGATCATGGCAAGACGCACCGAAATGTAACAAGAACCCATACCCTAAAACGTACCAGGAGTTTGCCATTTTGCATTGAAAATGCCATTTCCTGCTGTTTTTGCCCATTTCCATCTCGCATACTTTAACAAACTCCTCCTACAGATTTCGCACCATTGACTTCAAACTTGGTCAGTACCATCACAAGGCCTTTGGGATCAAAAGTTATTCAAATCTTTACCGACGGTCACACTATGTGGGCGTGGCTTGCCGCCAAAATATGGCGTCTCGCTATAAAACACAACATCCTTATAACTTTTCCATACTTTGTCCGATCTGGTCCAAACTTCTCATGCTTCATCAGAGTCCAGCCCTTAACACTTCTACATAATAATATTTCATAAAGCCCCGCCCCTTATGCTTTATTAACACCCACTTTCATAAAATGACCACGTTGCATACTTTACATAACTCCTCCAACAGATTTAATCCCATTGACTTCAAACTTGGTCAGTACCATCACAAGGCCTTGGGGAACACAACTTATCAAGACCTTTACTGACCTTCACACTATGTGGCCGTGGCATGGCTGCAAAATATGGCATCTCGCCATCTAACACCAGACTGCATAACTTGACCATACATTGTCCAATCTGTCCCAAATTTCTCACACGTGATGAGGGTCTAGCCCTGAACACAGCCACGTGTACATATTGACACACAGTCATAGTGCCCCCTGCTGGCAACAGCAAGTAACATGTTTTACTCCTAGCTCCAGCAGTAGGTTACACGTAGAGACACGAAATTTAGTACACACGTGCTTCATGTGGAGACGCACCAAAAAGCCTCTTGGACCCATACCTCAAACCCAACCGGAAGTCCGCCATCTTGGTTTGAATATCGCACTTGTCATCGTTTTTGCCAATTTCTAGCTCGCATAATTTAACAAACTCCTCCTACAGATTTTATCCAATTGACTTCAAACTTGGTCAGTAGCATCACAAGACCTTTGGGATCAAAAGTTGTATAAATCTTTATGGACAGTCACACTATGTGGGCGTGGCATGGCGGCAAAATATGGCGTCTCGCCATAAAACACGAGATCGTTATGGCCCTTTCACTATTTACCCAGAGGAAATGTTCTAGTTTCAACTTTTATCTCATTATTTCAATATTTTTTTTTTCGATTTTTAGCTCATAATTTACTTGTTTATCTCATTATTTTGATTTTTATCTCATTTCATTTTTTTAATCTCAAAATTTCGACTTTTATCTTACAATTATGACTTTTTTATCTCATAATTTAATTTTTTTTTTATCTCATAATTTTGATTTTTATCTCATAATTTCTACTTAAATTAAGATTATTAAATCTAGAAATAAGCATGTTGAACACTTAAAATAATAAATTAACTCTGAAAACAAGATAAATGATCTAACTCTTCTAAATCTAAAGTTTTTTTGAAATCTTGGTTAGAAACAAATAATTTTAGTGTTCCAGTTTGTCTTGTTCAGTATCTTCATGTTTTCAGGTCTGATTGAACTTTGTGAATATTCTGATCCTTCTAGTGAGGCTTTTCTTTGTTACCTTTGTACTTTTATCCTGTAAGTGAGTGTATTTTTGTTTGGTATTGAACTTTTACCAAGTAAAGACTTTAGTCAAACCTTCTGCCGCCTGAGAGTCGTGCATTTGAGTCACCACACTGTAAAATATGTAGATCTTACTGGGAAAAACTGCTAAACCATGACAGTAAAAGACGTAAAATGATAAATGAGTTAATTCAGTTTCAGTAACAATGAAACACTGTAAATGTTTATATCAGACAAAACAGGATTTTTAAACATTTTTTTAAAAATCCATTACTCCGCTGTAAAATACTCTGGATCTAAATGCTAGTATAGTATTTTCTAACCAAAACAACCAGTACAGGAGCTTCAATACAACAACTTTCATACTGTCACTCTTTATCACCCACTGACAGCAAACAATCAGACACATTCTGACAACAATAAGACATGTTGGTTGGAAGGAAACACCCTGTGAGCCGTTCTCCTTTCTCTAGATCAGGGCTCTCAAACTCTAATTACCTGGGGGCCGCTGGGGGCAGGATCAAAAGGACCAAAACAGACACAAAAGGACCAAAAAAGACACAAAAGGACCAAAAGAGACACAAAAGGACCAAAAAAGACACAAAATGACCAAAAAAAAGACACAAAATTACTAAAAAAGACACAAAATTACAACAACAAAAAAAGACACAAAATTACTATAAAAGACACAAAATAACTATAAAAGAAAAGACACAAAATTACTAAAAAAAAAGACACAAAATTACTAAAAAAGAAAAGACACAAAATTACAAAAAAAAGACACAAAATGACTGAAAAAAGACACAAAATTACTATAAAAGACACAAAATGACTGAAAGAAGACACAAAATGACAAAAAAAGACACAAAATGATTAAAAAAAAGACACAAAATGACCTAAAAAAGACACAAAATTACAAAAAAAAGACACAAAATTACTAAAATAGACACAAAATGACCAAAAAGTCAAAATGACCTAAAAAAAGACACAAAATTACTAAAAAAGACAAAATTACCAAATAAGACACAAAATTACTAAAAAAAGACACTGAATTACTTAAAAAAGACACAAAATTACTTTTAAAAAAAAGACACAAAATGACTTTAAAAAAAACACTGAATTACTTAAATAAGACACAAAATTACTAAAAAAGACACAAAATTACAAAAAAAAGACACAAAATGACTAAAAAATACACAAAATTACAAAAAAGACACAAAATTACTAAAAAAAAAGACACAAAATTACTAAAAAAAACACTGAATTACTTCAAAAAGACACAAAATGACTAAAAAAAAAGACACAAAATGACTAAAAAAAAGACACAAAATGACTAAAAAAGACACAAAATTACAAAAAAAGACACAAAATCACTAAAAAAAAAGACACAAAATGACCAAAAAAATACACAAAATGACAAAAAAAAGACACAAAATTAAAAAAAAAAGACACAAAAAGACACAAAGTGACCAAAAAAAGACAGAAAAAGAACTAAGAAAAGACACAAAATGACTAAAGAAGACACAAAAAAGACACAATGACTAAAAAACAAACACAAAATGACCAAAAAAAGACTCAAAATGACTTACAAAGACACAAAAAGACATGAAAAGGATTCAGAAATGGACAAAATAGCCCTATAAGACTCCAGAGGGTTAAACTTTACAGTACAATAACAGTTATTTATAAATAACAATAAGGGATAATATCATCTGTTAACACAATAAACAAATGTATAACTTTCTGAATGGCATAGCTGCATATACAGTCATGGAAAGAATTATTAGACTCTTGTTTTCTTCAGTTTCTTGTTCATTTTAATGTCTGGTTCAACTAAAGGTTCATTTGTTTAAACAAATATAATGATAACAACAAAAATATCTGATAAGAGTTTAATCTAAGAGCTGATATCTAGACATTTAACATTTGATTTTGGTTATTTTCAAGGATGTTTCCATCACTGTAGATGCAAAAATAACAGAAAAAGCCACAAATTGACCAAAAATAGATGTAAAAATGACTAAAAAAGGACACAAAATTATCGAAAGAGACACAAAAGACCAAAAATAGATGAAAAAATGAATAAAAAAAGAGGCAAAACGACAAAAAAAAAAAAAGATGCAAAAATTATCTAAAAAAAAACAAACACAAAATGACAAAAAATACAGACATGAAAAACATTATTCGACCATTGTTTTCTTTTATTTCTTGTTCATTTTAATATCTGGTTCAACTAAAGGTTCATTTGTTTGGACAAATATAGTAATAACAACAAAAATATCTGATAAGAGTTTAATTTAAGAGCTTTAAGAAGACGCCAACACAGAAAATGAATAACTGATTTATTTTGTAAATCTTGGAACAATTTGAAACAATATTGTTTGCACCAGATGATCTCTAATTACAGACGACAGTGACAGGAAGTGAAGGAGCCTCAGTGTTCCTCCCCTCACAGATAAATAGTGAGATGCCTCAGATTAACATCAGACAGAAGAAGAACAAGAAGAACTAGAAGAAGAAGAAGAAGAAGAAGAAGAAGAAGAAGGACTAGAAGGGGTTCAGGCTCTTAAAGTCTACACTGTAAAAAATAATCTGTTAAATTTACGGTAAAATACCGGCAGCTGTGGTTGCCAGAATTTCACCGTAAAAATGACAGTGAGAGGGTTTTCTACTGTAAATTTAAATGTAAATATCAGCAAAAACTGTAATTTAGACTGAGTATTCCCTTTATTTAAAGGTAATTGTGTCCTTGAGACAATATGATATTTCTCCATCCATTTTACATGATTTTTTAAAATATTTTTACAGTAAAACTGTGTGTTTTTCAAAAGTTTTGTTCTATTCTGTGATTTACAGTAATATGCAATTTTTTATTTTAGGCCGTATTTCTCATGCAATTTGACAGCATTTTACTGTAATTTCTACAAAGACTTTTTACAGTGTAGAATGAGAGACGCTGCAGTCACACAGACACACAACACAGAGAATGGATACACAACAATAGGTGTTTTGAGGTAATGTGGACAGCAACATGTAGGAGCAGAACACATCAGAGTATTTTATAGGATTTAAAGCTCACTAAGTTATTCACATTCTCTGGTTTTTTCTCTTTTCAGGTGAAAATCACCTTCTGAATTATCACTTTTTCTACCCAATTATTTTCATAAGTATACACATTTAATCCACAGTATTCATGTTCCTCTCACAAGATATCAGGATCATATACAAACAGTGATGGAGGAGGAGGAGAGGAGAGGAGGAGGAGGAGAGGAGAGGAGAGGAGAGGAGGAGGAAGAGGAGGAGGAGGAGGAGGAGAGGAGGAGGAGAGGAGGAGGAGGAGAGGAGGAGGAGAGGGAGAGGAGAGGAGAGGAGAGAGGAGGAGAGAGAGAGAAAGTGAGAGAGGAGGAGGAGGAAGAGGAGCAGGAGAGGAGAGGAGAGGAGAGGAGAGAGGAGGAGAGAGAGAGAAAGTGAGAGAGGAGGAGCAGGAGAGGAGAGGAGAGGAGAGGAGAGGAGAGAGGAGGAGAGAGAGAGAAAGTGAGAGAGGAGGAGCAGGAGAGGAGAGGAGAGGAGAGGAGAGGAGAGAGGAGGAGAGAGAGAGAAAGTGAGAGAGGAGGAGGAGGAATAAAAGAAAGAGGAGCAGGAGTAAATAAAGGATGATAATAAAGCAGCAGGTGTTTGTCCAGCTGATTCTCTCTCTCCATCTGATGTCTTCATTCAAACAGATTCCAGGTTTTTTAAGGTGCAACAACCAAACATGTTTGTTTTCCAGGCGGAGCCCAGAGCAGGAAGTACATGTACTGATGCTGTGACTGTGTGTGTGTGTGTGTGTGTGTGTGTGTGTGTGTGTGTGTGTGTGTGTGTGTGTGTGTGTGAGCTATGCTACTGTATACAGTCCATGACGTGGATCTGCAGCGTGTCCATGTCTGGAGCCTGGTACTGGCACTTAGGACAGCATAGATCTGGCAGGTCCTCTGGTCCAGCTGCCCCCTGGTCTCCTACCGGGACCAGACCCTGGTTACGGAATGACGGGGCGGGGGGCACCGTGTTGAAAGCTGCAACCAGGGAGAGAAAGCAGGTTAACCTGAGAGAGTCTCCACAAGACGTGTTGCCTATATATATATATATATATATATATATATATATATATATATATTATATATTATATATTATATATATATATTATATATTATATATATATATATATATATATATTATATATTATATATTATATATATATTATATATTATATATATATATATATATATTATATATTATATATTATATATATATATATATATTATATATTATATATATATATATATATATATATATATATATATATATATTATATATTATATATATATATATGCAAAATACCAACTTTTAAGGTGAAATTAAGCATTATTTGTGTCAGACACTGAGCCTCCACTATATCCTTGCTCTGACTCTAGACTATAGATCCAGAAACTTAATTTCCTCATCTTTGATTGCCTACTTACAATAAAACTAAGGGGAAATGGTCCAACGACTGAGCAAGATGGGCAATTTGGCGGCCATATTGATATGCAAATGAGAAGGTCAAAAACTCAAAATTTCGCTTGGGAACCATTTTTTTGGACTCAGCACCCTTGAGATATGTAAGGTAGGCCGGTTCCTGACTTGTACCCATAAATGCTCCTCACTTCTTATAGAAGGCCTTTATTCTATATTACTATCTATTATTATCGATATGACTCAATACTTGGATGACTTGAACTACTGAGATGGACTTCTCATCATATTGTGATTAACTGAGCTGATCAGGTGTAAACAACCATTGCTGCTCTAGATTAAAGAGCACCAGGAGCTCTGAACGTTACCACGTCTCCTTCTCTCATCTCTTCTTGTTGTTGTTGTTGTTGTTGTTGTGATGTCACAGTTTCCTGTCATGTGTTGTTGTTGTGTGATGTTAGATCGTCTGAGTTATTAGTTCAAATGAACAGTGCTGTGAAAATTAATTTCCCTCTGGGGACAATAACATCTGATCTACAACAGCCACAACATGTTTGTGGTGAAAACTAACTAACTACTAAGTTAAGTGTTAAGAGATTAATCTAAGAGCTGATATCAAGACATTTATCATGGTTTTATTGATAATAACCAAAATCATGATCAATAAAACCATGTCTAGATATCAGCTCTTAGATCAAACTCTTATCATATATTTTTGTTGTTATCATTATATTTGTCCAAACAAATGAACCTTTAGTTGTAGCAGACTTTAACCCTCTGGAGTCCATCTATTTATTGAATTATACACGTTTTATTTACAGTAATAACTTTATTTATATCTGATATGTAGACAAGCTGAGAAAGCCAGTTAAAGTTCAATCATAGGAGCTTTCACAGTGTCACATTTATGTTTCTAGAACATTTTTAAAATGGGAATTTTCTTTCTACAATGAAAACTATTACTATTTTTAATTTACATGCAAATCGACTGTTTTATAGTTGTATTATTTATTATTATTTCTGCTGTTTTTGTGTGTATAAATGGTTTTAAAAAATGGTCCATTTCCATAGAAAGCTGTGTCTTCTGTTTGTATTTTGGGTTCCTGGCAGCTTTATACTTTGTTAATGAAAATAAAATGAAAAATCTGACTGATAGCTAGTTTGTGTGTAGAAAAAGGACACATTTGAACCTAAATCTCCTGACTCCAGAGGGTTAAATGGAGTTTTTTGACATACTTTAATCCATGTATGTGTGCCTGGTGTCTGAATGTTAGCATCAGTGTGTGTGTGGTGGTGTACCTTGTGGAGGAGGAATATGTGGAGCTCGTGTTGAAAAGTCTTCCAAGTGTCTCAGCTTCATTTGCTCCATACGAGCTCTGAAACACAGGAGGACAAACACAACTCTCATCTTTCATCAGATTAAAACACTCTACTGCAGGGGTCAAAACTCAAATTACCTAGGGGCCGCTGGAGGCAGTATCAAAATGACCAAAAAAAAGACACAAAATGAGCAAAAAAAGACACAAAATGAGCAAAAAAAGACACAAAATGACAGAAAAATGAACTAAATTACTTAAAAAAGACACAAAATGACCAAAAAAAGACACAAAATGAGCAAAAAAGACACAAAATTACAAAAAAAGACACAAAATGACTAAAAAAAGACACAAAATCACCACAAAGACACAAAATTACAAAAATGACACAAAATGACCAACAAATATACAGAATTACCAAAAATACACAAAATGACCAAAAAATACACAGAATTACCAAAAAAAAAAGACACAAAATGATGAAAAATAACCAAAAAAAAGACACAAAATTACAAAAAAGACACAAAATGACTGAAAAAACACTTAATTACTTTAATAAGACACAAAAACGACTGAAAAATACAAAAAAATACCAAAAAAGACACAAAATGACAGAAAAAAACGAAATTACTTAAAAAAAGAAACATAATGACCAAAAAAAGGACACAAAATGATGAAAAAAAGAGACAAAATTACCCCCAAAAAGACCTAAAATGACCAAAAACAGTAATTAAAGGGACCTTCCACACACAACACGGTAAAGTGCCATTCATATAAAACTCACATTAAACTTTCATATCAAGGTGGGGGCCACAAAATATCATCACGAGGGCCACAATTGGCCCGCGGGCCGCCAGTTTGAGACCCATGCTCTACTGTATGTAACTCTCAGTATACGTGTGTTTCTTTCCCCTCTCTTACTCTCTCCTATTTATTTCAGTCCATTATGTCCACTTTTACTAGATGATAGACAGGTAGGCTGCACATATTGCATTTTGTGTTTTTTAATGTTTATTTTCCAAAGGATCAAAGGATCATTGTTCTCATAAACTGATAGCTCCACGTTCAGGCTTGGGGGAGGGAGGGACGTTGTTTACACCAGTAGTTCTCAACCTTTTTGAGTCGCGACCCCCAATTTAACATCCATGTTGTCCGCGACCCCCGCTCACTGAACACAATCTCATACACACAGTTCAGATCACCCAAAAAAGACACAAAATGACCAAAAAAAGACACAAAATGACCAAAAAAGACACAAAATGACCCCAAAAAGAAACAAAATGACCAAAAAAAGACACAAAATGACCCCAAAAAGAAACAAAATGACCAAAAAAGACACAAAATGACCAAAAAAAGACACAAAATGACCAAAAAAAGACACAAAATGACCCCAAAAAGAAACAAAATGACCAAAAAAGACACAAAATGACCAAAAAAGACACAAAATGACCAAAAAGACACAAAATGACCAAAAAGACACAAAATGATCAAAAAAGACACAAAATGACCAAAAAAGACACAAAATGACCAAAAAAAGACACAAAATGACCCCAAAAAGAAACAAAATGACCAAAAAAGACACAAAATGACCAAAAAAGACACAAAATGACCCCAAAAAGAAACAAAATGACCAAAAAAAGACACAAAATGACCAAAAAAGACACAAAATGACCCCAAAAAGACACAAAATGACCCCAAAAAGAAACAAAATGACCAAAAAAAGACACAAAATGACCAAAAAAGACACAAAATGACCCCAAAAAGAAACAAAATGACCAAAAAAAGACACAAAATGACCAAAAAAGACACATAATGACCCCAAAAAGAAACAAAATGACCAAAAAAAGACACAAAATGACCAAAAAAGACACAAAATGACCCCAAAAAGAAACAAAATGACCAAAAAAAGACACAAAATGACCCCAAAAAGACACAAAATGACCCCAAAAAGAAACAAAATGACCAAAAAAAGACACAAAATGACCAAAAAAGACACAAAATGACCCCAAAAAGAAACAAAATGACCAAAAAAAGACACACAATGACCAAAAAAGACACTAAATGACCCCAAAATTAAACAAAATGACCAAAAAAAGACACAAAATGACCAAAAAAAGACACAAAATGACCAAAAAAGACACATAATGACCCCAAAAAGAAACAAAATGACCAAAAAAAGACACTAAATGACCCCAAAATTAAACAAAATGACCAAAAAAAGACACAAAATGACCAAAAAAAGACACAAAATGACCAAAAAAGACACATAATGACCCCAAAAAGAAACAAAATGACCAAAAAAAGACACAAAATGACCAAAAAAAGACACAAAATGACCAAAAAAGACACAAAATGACCAAAACGACTAAAACACATGAACACTTTAACACAGTGGAGACAGAGCTGACTAAAATGATTTGGCGACCCCCAGAAATCATCTCACGACCCCAATTGGGGTCCCGACCCCAAGGTTGAGAACAGCTGGTTTAAAGGCTTGAAAGATGTAACAGAATATTTTTGTACAAATTTTGAAGTTCAAAAACTAGGGCCGGGACTTTAACGCGTTAATTAACATTAATTAATTACACAAAAATGAACGCGTTTAAAAAATTGAGGCATTTTAATGGAACTTATTTATTTTTGCAGCGCGGAACGTTTCTCACTGGATGAGTTTCAGGAGGACCGATTATACTGGAGCACCAAATATTTATACGCCATTAAAATCAATTAATTAATTACAAAGCCTCTAATTAATTAGATTCATTTTTTTAATCGAGTCCCGGCCCGATCAAAAATCAATAAAGATATGTAGGCTTCCTGTTTTAGCTGATCTTTATTTATTGATCGTTACCGTGATGTGGCTTCCTGTTTTAGCTGATCTTTATTTATTGATCGTTACCGTGATGTGGCTTCCTGTTTTAGCTGATCTTTATTTATTGATCGTTACCGTGATGTGGCTTCCTGTTTTAGCTGATCTTTATTTATTGATCGTTACCGTGATGTGGCTTCCTGTTTTAGCTGATCTTTATTTATTGATCGTTACCGTGATGTGGCTTCCTGTTTCAGCTGATCTTTATTTATTGATCGTTACCGTGATGTGGCTTCCTGTTTTAGCTGATCTTTATTTATTGATCGTTACCGTGATGTGGCTTCCTGTTTTAGCTGATCTTTATTTATTGATCGTTACCGTGATGTGGCTTCCTGTTTTAACTGATCTTTATTTATTGATCGTTACCGTGATGTGGCTTCCTGTTTTAGCTGATCTTTATTTATTGATCGTTACCGTGATGTGGCTTCCTGTTTTAACTGATCTTTATTTATTGATCGTTACCGTGATGTGGCTTCCTGTTTCAGCTGATCTTTATTTATTGATCGTTACCGTGATGTGGCTTCCTGTTTTAGCTGATCTTTATTTATTGATCGTTACCGTGATGTGGCTTCCTGTTTTAACTGATCTTTATTTATTGATCGTTACCGTGATGTGGCTTCCTGTTTTAGCCGGTCGATCTCAGCCAGAGCCTGAGTCAGCTGGTCCTGCAGCTCCTCCTTCTTCTGGTTCAGCTTCTCTCTGGCTTCTCGCTCCGCCAGGAAGTCTGCCTTGTAGATCTCAGCCTGAAGAACAAACAGACGGTTAGAGGAACTGCTCTTCTGTTTCATTTATATCTGACTGGATTATACAGGCGTGTTGAAACCAAGATAACGAAAACTAACAAAATAACAAAAACTAGAATTGAAAAAACATTTCCGTTAACTGAAATAAAAACAAAAACGAGAGTTTAAATAAAAACGATAACTAACTGAACTCGACTGAACATTTGTTCTCACTTTGAGATAAAAATATCAGGATATCCAGTACAGGCCAAAAGTTTGGACACGCCTTCTCATTCAATGCGTTTTTCCTTTATTTTCATGACTATTGACATTGTAAATTCATCAAAACTATTAATGAACACATGTGGAATTATGTACTTAACAAAAAAGTGTGAAATAACTGAAAACATGTCTTATATTCTAGTAAGCAAAGGGTGGTTACTTTGAGGAATCTAAAATATAAGACATGTTTTCAGTTATTTCACACTTTTTTGTTAAGAACATAATTCCATATGTGTTCATTCATAGTTTTGATGCCTTCAGTGAGAATCTACAATGTAAATAGTCATGAAAATAAAGAAAAACGCATTGAATGAGAAGGTGTGTCCAAACTTTTGGCCTGTACTGTATATCCTATATGGATATTCAGCCTAAATATATCAGGATAATATGACTTTTGGTCCATATCACCCAGCTCTAGCTTGTACTGAAGTGAACATAATAATTGTAATGAACACAGCGACTTGTGTACAGGTGTGTTGTTGTTGTTTGTACCTGAGCGGTGAGGACTGGAACCGTCTCCAAGGATCCTTTCTGCTGCTCCACCTCCTCCTTCAGTTTATCGATCAGGTCCTGTTTCAGAGCCAGAGCTCTCTCTGCCTCCTCCAGCCGGCTGCACAGGTCTCCTCCCTGCAACACCAACAGCCAGAGATCACAATAATCCTCCAGCTGAACGCCACGACTCATGATATCGATGTTTAAACATGGTTTACCTCACTCTTCAGTTTAGAATCATAGTCTCTAAAGAGACAGGTGTAGGCGTGCTGCAGCTGGGTCAGTTTCTTCCTGTGACGGAGGAGACAAACAGCAGTTTGAGACAATAAAACGCACCTCTTGTTGTTTGGTTTTTGTTTTGCCTCTTCTCGTTGGCTTTTAACACCACGTAGAGTGTTGATTTTATGATTTTTTTTAATTTTTAATTTTTTATTTGTATACATGCATATTTTATTTTGGGCGGGCAGTACATTTTACACTTTATTTTATTTATTTTGATTTGTATACATGCATATTTTATTTTGTGCGGGCAGTACATTTTACATTTTATTTTTTTATTTTTATTTGTATACATGCATATTTTATTTTGTGCGGGCAGTACATTTTACATTTTAATTTTTTATTTTTATTTGTATACATGCATATTTTATTTTGTGCGGGCAGTACATTTTACATTTTATTTGATTTATTTTTATTTGTATACATGCATATTTTATTTTGTGTGGGCAGTACATTTTACATTTTATTTGATTTATTTTTATTTGTATACATGCATATTTTATTTTGTGCGGGCAGTACATTTGACATTTTATTTGATTTATTTTTATTTGTATACATGCATATTTTATTTTGTGCGGGCAGTACATTTTACATTTTATTTGATTTATTTTTATTTGTATACATGCATATTTTATTTTGTGCGGGCAGTACATTTTACATTTTATTTGATTTATTTTTATTTGTATACATGCATATTTTATTTTGTGCGGGCAGTACATTTTACATTTTATTTGATTTATTTTTATTTGTATACATGCATATTTTATTTTGTGCGGGCAGTACATTTTACATTTTATTTGATTTATTTTTATTTGTACACATGCATATTTTATTTTGTGCGGGCAGTACATTTTACATTTTATTTTATTTATTTTGATTTGTATACATGCATATTTTATTTTGTGCGGGCAGTACATTTTACATTTTATTTTATTTATTTTTATCCCATTTTTTATTTATTCTATCTTATTGCATCTTACTGTTCTATTGTTTACTACA